>NW_011967104.1:112569-138621 GCF_000949405.1 Vollenhovia emeryi | reverse complement strand
CGAAAGAACTACCTTAAGATGAAAATATTCCTTTCTCTATAATAATATGATTGGCGCTATATCGATCTTATTTTCTGATACATTGAAGTGCAATAGTATTGAATCCGGAATTGTTTTCTGTGGGTGCACCCTCAGAAAGGATTTCTGTTACCGAGACAAAAAATATTCTTGGCGCATTTCTATTTGTCACAACCTCATTTAATATAAAAATAAGACAATATCAAAATAAAATCAATAATTCTTATTCTTTTTTGTCGAATTAAAAAGGGATTGACTTACTATATTGTGACAAGAGTAACTTAATATATTGTTGCGTTTAGAATAAATTTTCCCTACATGTTACAACGCACGAAGTTGGCACCGCGATATTCGACAAAAGACGACACTATAATTTTATTCTAGATTTTAGAATTTTTCATTTAAGATAAAAATATTTGTCTCTTTATAATAAGTATGATTGGCGCTATATCGATCCTATTTTCTGATACATTGAAGTGCAATAGCATTGGATCCGTAAATTTTTTTCTATGGGTGTACTTTTCCGAGTTGCACAGGAAGTGGTGTCGAGGCGAGGCGTAGCGAGGACTGAGGGAGCTAATAACGACCGCGACTCGCCGATTCGGTCGACCGCGAAAACAATCGCGACGACACCACTCGTCAGTTCCGCTCTCCTCCCCCCCTCGTTCGTTTTCGGCATACTGATCGAACGGGAGCGCGGGCGTTTCTCGCCGCGGGGCTCGTTCGTCTCGTCGCTGCTCGCCACGGCCGTTTTCCCGACGTTTTCGAGCACCCACTCGCCGCGGAACGTCGGGAAATCCGCAGTTTAAACTCCGAGTTATGAGCGAGGAGGGATCCTTCGCGAACTAACTTTCGGAAGGTGCGGACAAACGGCGGAACTTACGTTCTTCGGTCAGTTTTAAGTGGACCGTGGCGATGTTTTAATTTCAAGCGCGATATACCGGGATGGTGTACGTAAAATCGACCCGAAACGCAAAATACAGTCGTAGGGTGCAGTCGCGAGAAATCTAGGGCTAATTTTACGCCACCCTTTCTCGCGCTTCAAATTAAGACTTTACTGCGGTCTGCTTGAAATTGACTGAAAAATATAGTTTCACCGTTTACGTTTGCTATTTGCAGAGATACGTGATTAAAGGTATGCGAATCGCTTCGAATTCGAAATCGAATCACTGAGGGTTCGTCGATCAAAGAGATTCGAAATGGACTAATTCGACAATTTCGAATCATCGACGATTCGAATTTGAATCGGTCACTTTTTTCCTCCAATAAATGTAATAATAACATAATTTCTAAGATGTCATTGCAAATATAGTCAAGCTATGATTTTAGTTTTAAATAAATATATAATGTGTTCAGGAGTTGACTCGAAATCGAACGCGAAAAGATTCGAATAGATTCAAGCTTGAACGGGGAGAGATTCGATTCGATTCGATTCAACCGTACAAAAGTATGATTTGACGATTCGAATTCAAATCGGTCAGTTCTTTCCCCAATAAATAATAAAATAATTTCTAAGATAACATTGCAAAAATAGTCAAGTTACGATGCTATTTTCAAATCAACATATACTGTGTTCAGGAGTGATTGATTCGAATTCAAACGGGAGTAGATTGAAACTCGAACGGAAACAGATTCGATTCGGTTCAACCATACAAAAGTATGATTCGCACACTTCTATACTGTGAACTGAAAAAATTGCAAATCGAGGATCGTCCCTCTCAACTTTTTTCACTAATCGTAAGTAAAAGTCGACAAATCAGAGAACCGACGTCCCGCATTCGCGGAGGAAGCTTAAATCGCGATCAAGCCCGCACGCCGCCGCGCCGTTCCGCTTTAAAAATTGGCGTCGCCCGCGCACCTTCGACCGGACGTCCGGTTGGCGCGATCAAGGGACGCTTCGCGACGTCATCGCGGACAGCGGCGACGTGCGAGCGTCCAGCTCGACCTGAACCGCCCGCGATGTCAAGTTCGCGGCGACTTTCGCCGGTTCGACGCTCAATCGATTCGCGCAATCCCGTCGTCGCGTGTCCCTGCGCGCCGCGCGCGAAGCGTGCACGCTCGAGCCAAGAAGTCAAGGGAACGGCGACGGTGGGAAGAAAAAATCCCACGTAGTTCACGGGTTCACGAGAGCAACGACCAGCGTGTTCCACGCCGCGATGCGATCGCGTTTCGTCGCGATAAAAAGAAAGAAAGGGGAAAAAAACGCGTAGTAGAACAAATCGTGCTCCGACTTTAATGTTCGATTACGCGAGATAGATTTAGAGATGTCGTCGGTTATTAAGAAGATTTGTCGCGTTCTCAACGAATATCGCAATTAATTTCTTTCTTTTAAAGCGTGATCTACAATGTGCTCTTTGCGTCTGGAAACATTCTATTTTGTAGTCAATAAATACGTTTAAATGCGTACACAGTAAAAAATTGGCGTCGTGTGTTCAAATCGAGGGGGAAACCGCTGAGGGCATTTTGTGGTGTACAGAGTTGCGGCATTACTGGGCATTACGAGGCTCTACTAGGCATTTTTGGGCATTAGTTTGGGCAATAGCCTTGCTGGGGCATTACAAAGATAAAATAAGATAAAATGAGATAAAGAAGATGAAAGAAAATAATAAGATAAAGTAATGCCCAGCGGGCATTGGTGTACAAGATTTTGATCAGCGATTTCCCCCTCGGTTCAAATGTGAAAATTTTCTTGTGTTACCAAGATTTGATTGTTATTTTAACGTAAATTAACATAAATTAACACAAAACAGATATGTTATTGTTTTCGTAACATTTTTGTGTGTCATATTTATGTTAACATAATAACTTGACACTTTATGTACGTCATTTAAAAATTGAATATCATTTTGAGTTCTTTTAACATAACTATTTCACAAAATCAACCGAAACTTGTAATATCGACGTTCCTTAAAAATTCTTTCACCTGTTCTAATGTGTAACTACTCGTACAGTTTACTTATCCTATCTGCTTTTATCACACTTAAAGTTAAAAGACCATAAACATAAATGAGGTATAGTGTTGACTAATTAACATTTGTAATTTGTCAAAAAATAACACGCACGATGAATGTTATTGTAACTTAAAATTTAGAGTGGACATGTGAAAAATGTTAACCTTTTATTTTTTACCGTGTATCGCAAGTGGATAAATTGTATGTTATACACTGTACAATCGTACATTGTCGACAAATTTTTTAAGCGTCTCGATTTTTTGGTATAAAATAGAATGTTTCGAGATGCGGAGAGCACATTGTCGATTAAGCTTCACGCGGAGAAGATATTCTCGCGATTACAACGGACAAATTTACACTCTCACGTCAGACTGAACGAGCGTCTCGGAGTTTCTCTCGGGGAAAAAGGAAATAGGATTCACGAAATGATCGATGAAATGTTATACAATTTCAGGATTCTTGCGTCTCTTCATGCCGCGAGAATGGATCGGCCGCGATTCCGCGTGGCGGCTTGCGAAATCGGAAATAAAGAGATCTTGCGACAGCTAGGATAAATCTCTAATGACGAAAGTCGTTTACAGCGAATTTTTAATGTAATCGTCGAAATTCTCATTGTGTACGCTTGGCTCTGCATGCACATCTTTTACATACGAAATAGCTACGGTATTAATGTAAGGGCCAGTTTCACTAACTTTAGAAAGAGACAAACGTGAGTTAAACTAAGATTAAAGTTAAACGACGTTTGGTGCTTTTCTATCTTGCTATCTAAGGCCCGGTTTCACCAAACGTCGTTTAACTTTAATCTTACAATTAGTGTAATTTTCACGTTTGTCTCTTTCTAAAAGTTAGTAGTTGTTTAATTCTAAAGTTAGAAACAGACAAAGAATGAATAAAGCTAACAACTTAAAGTCAAACAACGTTGGTTAAGCCGGTCCTTAGGCTCGGTTTCAAACATTGTTTAACTTGAATCTTACAATTGGTGTAATTCACGTTTGTCTCTTTCTAAAGCTGGAAAGAATGAATTAAGCTAACAACTTAAAGTTAAACAACGCTGGTGAAACCGGACCTTGGGCCCGGTTTGCGCGTTTGTCTCTTCCTAAAGTTAGAAAGAGACAAAGAATGAAATTAAGCTAAACTTGAAGTTAAGCGACGCTGGTGAAAACCAGGCCTTAGATGACAAGATAGAGAAAGATAGGGGGTTGACTGAACTCTGGTTAACAGTTAATCGAGTTAGAAACGATCGCTCGGTATCTTGAAGCGTTGAAGCAAAATCTATTGCGGAGCTCGCGATCGACGGACGGCGCGAGATCGCGAGAGGGTTTCGCGACGAGGCGCTAGCTCGAGTGTACGACCGGCGCTCTTGACGCGTCTATCGAAGATATCGCAGCGCCGCTGATAAAGTTTCTTATAGCGTATACTTTACGATACCGCGGCCTCTCGTCGCGAGTACAAAGCAGCCAGTCACTCCGAAAAGGCGCTGCGACGTGAAACGCGCGATACGGCGGGCAAACGTAACGTAAATTCACGCTGCGTTTCATTCCTGCCGTTGTCAACGTCTCGCCACGTAGCGCGAAATGCCGTACGTATAAATTCCAGCGGGGCCCCCCCATAAGTTATTCGTTATATTAAATTCTTATCACGCGTCGCTTTCAAGCGGATCAGCCGTCGTGGAAGATGAGTTAGAAAAATTCAAAGCAGCGCGTATTATCGCGGGATATTCTCGCGAATTAAACACGGAAGTGGTATCTTAATTTTATCTCTTTCCGCGTCCGCTTCCGACTTGATAATTACAATAATCGTATAATTTCATTTTTTAACCGCGCACGCGCTCGCAGAATAGGGAAACGACGCGAGAGGCGAGCGGAAATTTTTTTCCGATGTACTCTCTAAAAATCAATCATTGGATTATCGCTGAAAACAGTGAACAGTCATTGATTTGCAGTTACAAGCATACCACTGAAAATCGCAACACCCTCAGAAAGGATTTCCGTTACCGAGACAAAAAATATTCTTGACGCATTTATATATCTCGCAATACCTCATTTGGTATAAAAATAAGCCAATATCAAAATATAAATACTTCTTATTCTCCTCTGTCGAATTAAAAAAGATTTACTTACTATATTGAGACAAGAGCAACTTATATAGATGTAAGTTTATATATTCGTGCGTTTAGAATAAATTTTCCCTCCATCTTACAACGCACCAAGTTGGCACCGCGATATTCGACAAAGGACGATACACACTATGATTTTATTCAGTGATAATCCACTGGTTGACCTTTAGAGAGTGAATAATGATATTTGCGCTAGACGCGCACGGAGCAACGCTCAGTATATTAATTAATAATCGCTAATAAATAATGTGATATCAATAAAATTAACGGCGTAATAAATTCCGATTAATGCACGTCCTGTCTGTGACGATCCGTTAGCTTTCTTCTCGCCGCGGTGACACATTCGCGGGGAATCTCAGCGATTACGCTCGTCGCCGTGATTCCTCAAGGTCCTCTCGCAAGAAGTTCCAGGAAATTGGATTCGGCTCGAGATCGTGGCGACGCGAGAAACTTTCCCCCGATGTTACATACCCATGTGATCGTCGAGATCTCGGGTGGGGGGGGGGGGGGAGGACCGAATGAGTCATTGGCGTGGCATTTCGAAAGGGCAGGTTTTTCCGGTGTTCTGGTATGGTATTTAAAAATGATTCATCGCGTGAACATCGTAAAATCGACTTGCGTAGAACTAGTTTTTTCTTGTGGATTTATAAAGCGCATAAATAGCGCATTATTTGAGAATTTTTCATTTAATTTTGATAAAGTGGGGGGGGGGGGCAGCTAGGCAGACGTGTTTTATCGTCGCCGGTCACTGATTGCGCGAGGCGTTAAAGCCCGTGTCACACTACTGCGGATCGCATTTCGGCCAATCAGACGAGACAGCCTCGTATCCGATTGGTCGAATTGCGATCCGCGATTCGCAATCTCAATTGGACACGTCGAAATCGAGAAAAGCTGTCGAATATGAATATATTCGCCAACTTAGAAAGTATCGCGAGTACAAAGTAGAAAGTTCTAGCAAATCAGCCACTAGGTCTATTCGTTTTCGAAGTACCAATGCCGCGAGGTTCCTTTTTAGTGTTGGTAGGTGTGGATGAGTGGCACGTTTATAGGTCGCGACGATAAACAGGGACGTGAAATACAGCCAATCACATAAACGCTTCTCCAACCGCATCATGATTGGACGATTTCCTTATGTACATACATACAAATGTATGCAAGTTTCTCTGCATAATTAAACTCACCGATCGGTTTTAAAAAGTATTCATGTTTATCTAAGTTGTTCAAAAGCATTCATTCGATATTTCACTCGTGGATTTTTAACTCGATATTTTCATATCGATGTTGAAAAAATATCGAATAATCGATAATATCGAATGTCGATAAACACCTCTACACATATAGTATAAATAGATAGATTTAGGAGCGGATAGGATAATAGGTAGATAGGGAATAATATAATAATATAATAATATAATAATAGAGTAGTGAGGAGTGGATGTATGAATGAGATAAGATTTTATTGTAAACCAAGTCCCACTTTCTGGCTGTAAGCTAAAGTGAATAAAAGCTGATTGATTGATAAACACCTCTACACAGAGTGAATTTTCTCTTAAAATTTATCCTGAAAATCATGTAATCGTGGCATTTCGGAGAATTTTATGAGTTTTTTGAAATTTTACCATAATATTTAACTAGTAAAATGTGTACTGTATAATTACTAGTAAAATTTCAAAAAACTCTCATAAAGTTGTTCAAAATGCCATGTTGTCCCACGATTACATGATTTTCAGGGTTAATTTTAAGAGAAAATTCCGTGTAATCTCAATCCGATACGCGATCCGCAATACGTAGTGTGACACGGGCTTAAGGCCGAATCAGACTAGCAACTGTCGACGCGGATTGTATTGGGATTGGCGATTGTCTTCTAGCCAACGAGAGCGAAGCAGCCAGCGATTTAATTGACTCCCATTGGCTAGAGGACAGCCAATCGCCAATCCCAACCCAATCCAAGTCGGCAATTGTTAAGCCCGTATCAGACTACGGATTCAGATTGAGATTAGATTGAAATTTTACCACTCGGAGTAAAGTTCACTAATCTAAAGTTGAGTGACTTTTACTCTAACAATAAGTGGTCAAATTTCAATCTAGTCTCAATCTCAATCCGTAGTCTGATACGAGCTTTAGTCTGACTCGGTCTTTACGCGACTTTCACTCGGCTATGAATTATCCAATAAATTTCCGGAATGTATCTCGGCCGATGGCGATTAAGGAACGCTTCTTTTTTTTTGTTTCGCCCTGAAGCTTATTCTACAATGGACGCAAGCCGCTAAGCCGCAACGCAAGAAATCGACCAATCACAGCCAAATATGAGAAGAACGATCGACTGTTGGTGGCCGATTTCTTGCGTTGCGACTTAGCGTCTTGCGTTTTGCGCCCATTGTACCAATAGACTAAGCATTACGAGAATCTTGAGGAACGCGATTGTTACGGCGACCTGATTATAACGGAATTATTCAGCAAGTTAATATTTTTATATATTTTGCGAACTAAGAGGGAACGATATACTTTTCCATTGCGTCGCTTTCAAGCTTTGGGCTTTAGTGGCTAATCTTCATTCGAAGTTTAGCAATCAAGAGACTCGACTGAAATTAGATTAAGCCGCGAGCGGTGATGAATTAGATTCAATCGAATTATACCGCGAGCGCAGGTATATAAGATTATTTTAAGATCATTAAAAGTCGCTCGCCATTCGGCTGAATTTGATCGCGTCCGCGAGATAAACGTTTTTAAATCGGCGCAAACGCCGATAAAAGAATCAAGTCCGGGACCCCGCCGGACTTCCGCTGCGAAAATGTCGGATTTATCGAGAGGACTCTTGCACGGAGGAAGCTGATACGCCCGAGTGAATTCTGATACACCCCGTGTAAACCGAACGTTTTTATCGCCTCCGGGGGACGACGGAACTTGACGCGCGCGTGTCCTTCGGCGCCCCAAGCCCGCGTGTGAATTTTGCTCCTTTCCACACAATACCATTGTACGCGCCCGCGCGCACACGGTGGTATAACTACGTTGCGCCATGTGGGCACCCGTGCCAGTTGCGCATTTTAATTTTCTCCCCCGGTTGCGGCCGTTCGTGACCGGCTCTTTGTGTCCCGCGCACAACATTTTCTCGGCTCGCTCTCCGATCTCACGCGCAGCGGCTCGCGTTTCTTCATGCCGCGCGAATCGATCCGGCCGCGATTCCACGAAAGCGGCTTGCGAAATCGGAAATAAAGAGATTGATCTTACGACAGCACGGACAGATCCCTACTGACGATATGCCGTGGAAAATATTCGCGGAGATATTATAGATTATTTTTTACAGACAGGCACGCCTGGATATTTCTATAATGTGTTCTATAAAATCCCTGTCCGTTTACAGCGAATTTTTTTATGTAATCGCCGATGTTCTATATTTAGCTCTGAATGCACGTATCAACATTGGTAGCTTGTTAAATGGTATTTTTTAAGTGTTAAATTTTAACACCGTTCCCGAGTGACAAGAGATTTAAATGCATTCGGCGCATCGCGTTCGCGTTTCAATTAACACGAGAATCAACGCCGGGATTTTCTGTATTTGTTTTCGATAAATCCGCAGTCGGATTTCGCTTGGAAGAGATTTCATTGCGCGTAGCGTGTCACAATTTAGTTTAATCTTATTACTGATTATCGTAGAATTTTATGTAAATTAGGACGCATCGCGCGATATGTGGCAGAAGCTTGTTTTCATGTGAAGGCACCTTCAACCGGACGTCTTGCGACGTTCCGGAAACGGATGGAGATTCGCCGTTGGGTAAAAAAAATCGCGCGTCATTTTATCGCCGGATAGAAATGAGCGCACGGGAGCGTAGAGAGCGAATGGACGAAGTTGCACTCCACAGAATTGTGCACTAAATTCTTGGAAATTGGAATATTAACGCGGGAATTTCGATAAACCTTGCGAGAACTTGGTTTACGCCCGATAAATGCGAGTTTTCTGAATATTATCGACACCTCTGTACATATGTAACTAATTAAATCATCCAAATATTAGTATCTAAATATAGCGCTCATCTCGTGTAATTAATATTGCCTCATTATAAATTTAATACGATTATGTTGATCGTATTAACAGATGACTATGCACTGTTTTCAGTGATAATCCACTGGTTGACTTTCAGAGAGTGAATAATGATATTCGCACTAGACGCGCACGGAGAAACGCTAAGTATATTAATTAGTTAATACTAATAAATAATATGATACCAATCAAATAAACGACGTGATAACATTCTGATTAATGCACATCCTGTCTGTGACGATCCGTTTGCTTTGAGTTTTCTGAATATCGTCGATACCTCTGTACGTATCAGAGTTGGGAAAGTTACTTTATAAAAGTATCTACAGGGTGTCGGATTCGATTTGGACGACTCCAAAGATTATAGTAGATTGGGTCAAGCTGAGAAGAAAAGTTATATACCATTTTACAAAATTCGTAATTATTATCGCGTAATTAAGAAAAACGTCTGAGCCAATAAGTGCACGGAGGAGCTGAAGGCCGGACTCGGCAGACATGCAAAATGGTGTATTATTCTCCTACCACCAGAAAAACTTTTTCGGCGCGGTGTCATATGTCGCGCGTTCGCTCGCTGCGCGCCGTTCGCCCGCTCACCGTTCCCCGCTCGTCCCCGTCTCTCATCGATCGATGCGTGACCCCACCTCTCGCTATCGGATCGTGAGAGATGTCAACAAATACACCATTTTGCATGTCTGTCGAGTCCGGCCTTCCGCTCCTCCGTGCACTTATTGGCTCAGACGTTTTTCTTAATTACGCGATAATAATTACGGATTTTGTAAAATGGTATATAACTTTTCTTCTCAGTTTGACCCAATCTACTATAATCTTTGGAGTCGTCCAAATCGAATCCGACACCCTGTATAATAGTTACAGTTACAAGTTACCAATTCTGAAAAGTAACGCGTTACAGTTATAGTTGCTCATAAAGTAACGAATTGTTACTTTGCAGTTATTTTCTTAAATAAATAAAATAAATAATAAGAATAAATATTCAATAAAAAGCAATAAAAAGAAACCAATATCAAATCTGCATTTAAATTGTTAAGTGTCGATAAAGGCGTTTATGCGCTTATGCAAGGCTTAATGCGATCCGTGCTGGTTTCGAAAATATATGAAGTAACTATTAATGTAACTCTTAAATTAGTTACTAGTTATCGAAAAACTGTAACTGAGTTAAGTTACAGTTACAGACAGAGAGAAAGTAACGAAGTTAAGTTAGATTTACCAAAAAAAAGTAACTGTAACTTTGTTACAGTTGTTACAAGTAACGAGTTACCTTGATATATAAGTAATTAAATCGTTTAAATATTAGTATCAAAATATAGCTCTTATCTCGTGCAATTAATATCGCTTCATTATAAATTTAATACGATTATATTGATCGTATTGAATTAACAATTAACATATTAATAAAACGGCATTTAAACTCTAATTTCTGAATTTACTGTTCAACTCGACGACGTCATTGCGAAACTATGCCTCACTAATTGGTCACAATAATTTATATCGTCGATTTCATCGTTTATCATTTAATTTGCTTGTTTAAACGAGATTAACGCGTGGTCTTGAATACAGCAGCTGCACCATTGGCTTTGCATTTCGGCTCCGGTTTTGCCGATCGCTAAGTTCGCTGTTGGTCAACCGCGGGTCGGTCCACGTGCGGATTCCCGTTAATCGCGACCTTGAAATTACGCGGCGGCAGCTGGGCAGCGCAGGTGCGACCCGATGGCTCGCGGATGCATGTGTCGCACCTGCGAAACTCGATTCTTCGCCGCCGCCGGCGCGTGGACTACCGGTCGAGACCGAGCGCACCAAATAATTGATCCCCCTGTGTGTGTGTGTTCTGGCGTGTTTCGTGTTGCGCTCTTGTCGTCGCAAATTGATCTCGGAACACGGATGAACGAAACCTGACAGGATAATGATCCACCGTGTCAAATAGTTGCCACGAATTGGCCTTGTCAGGATACTTAATTTTGCATGGATACTTAACAAAAATGTTGGTGCACTTAAATTTTCAAGGTGCACATTAAAATTAGAACAAGTTGAAACTCCTTTCGTATTCCGAGATCGATTCATCGAGTATCTTGAGGTATGAATAGAAGATTATGGAGAATGGTTTATAAGTAAGCGGCGCAAGTTTTATGAATTAATGAAAAGAATTAATTAATGAAAAGCCCACCGTCGAAGTAGCATAATTGTCGCTTGCCGGACAACAGGTGGTCAGGCTCGGTCCCCTTTGATGTGGGAGTTCACCCCAGGAATGTAATCGAAATGAAATTTGATGTCAGCCGGAAGCGCAATCAGCAAAGATATCTTTGAATAATTATCAACAGTTTTAATTTCACCGTTTGCCTAATTGCGTTCTTCCGACTGTTAACGACGTGTCGGGTTTCGATGTTTGACTTTTTCAGGGCCAATAATTAAAGGTAAAGGATCGCCGGGTGTCTATTATCCGGATTGAAAAGTTTACGGACATGTTTAAATAAGAGCCTCGATGTCTATTTAAAATCTTTTGCCTTACAACTGTTTCTCACGGTGTCTCTCTCTCTCTTTTCAGGCTCAAGCCCTGAATGCGGCGTGCCGGACATGACAGTCATCAGCGATATCGACGAGATCGGTATCAATCGGAATCTTCAAGTCCGGTACAGTAGGGACCAGATATATGTATCCTTCACTTTTTACGATGCACATAAATTACGCGCTACTTTGCGGCGAAACTTATTTCAAAGTGTTAAGTAGTGAAGTCGCGATGACTCGAAGTATTACAAAGTATTTTCAGTACTCTTGTCCCGAGTGTGGAAGTTACGAACGCGAGCGGTGATGTTTCTGCGGTTCCGTTTACTCGTATCTTTGTCCGACATAAGGAAACGAACGCAGAAACGGGTGGACGGGCGACGAGAGATTAACCGATTTCGCCTGGAAAAGGAGATCGCGGCGAAGGGTAGAGGGAGAGAGAGAAAAAAAAATGAATCGACCGGGGGAGATGGCACAGCAGGGACGCGTATGAATATTGCAGGGGTGGGCAGGGTCGTTTCCTAGGTTGTCGCGTTGCTATGACGATCTCAGTCAGCTGGCGAATCACCCCAGGGTCAGGCCCATTCATCTCTCATCGGCACGGGTTTGCCGACGACCCGACGACCCAACGTTAGCGACCCACTGTCAACCCTTTTCTCTCACTTTAACCGACTACCCAGAGAAGCGATCCGTGGATCAGCAAATAAATCGAGGCGCGTTTAGCTCATCGATGAAGTAATCGGTGACTGTTATTTCAAATGGAGACTGTTTGGTGTCGAGATAAAACGTGTATTACGCAATCGACGACCTCAAAATAAGATGAAAGTGTGAACATTTAGAGCAAAGTGGGGAAAATTAAAATCTTGCGTCTTACACTACACGGAGAGAATTTTCTCTTGAAATTTATCCCGAAAATCATGTCAACGTGGCATGTCGAAGAATTTTGTCAGAGTTTTTTGAAATTTTGCCAAAGAAACTCGCATAAAATTCTTCAAAATGCCGTGTCGTCCCACGGTTACATGATTTTCCGGGTAAATTTTAAGGTAGCTGTTTCACGACAGTAATGCTCAAAAGTTTCTTCCAGACAGGAGCCAGCACTCAATTATTACAATGATACATCTTGATGCGATATTATTCTAAAGAATACCCTTACAATTAATACATAATGTAAAATAGATTCGAAAGATTATATAGTTTGAAGTGCTGTTGCCACATTTCTTATACACTCACGTCTAATACATAATTCTTCCCATTTTTCAGTTTTAAGTGTGTATATTGTTGAAACGAAACGGCCAATAATTTTGATTTTTCCCAGTTATTCGTTCTATTTTACTTTACAACATATTTGTTTCTCATACGAATCTCACTCACCGTTAAGCTAAAAAAAAAAAAAATAAAACGTGCCATCATTTGCGTTCGCAAACGCAAATATTAATATTTTAACACATAACATTATGTGTAAATAACATTTTACGTGTAGTAACATTCCAACGAATTATATTGTTACGTGTAATAATATTTTTAACGTGTTTTACACGTAATATTTCGTGTAACATAGCAAACTTTAACATTTTTTTTTTAGAACTTTGAGACGGTCAATTTTAATTTAATTAGTCTTTGCATGTATTGATGTAAAGAATAAACTGTAAAAAGTGGGAACAATTCTCACATAAATGGTTTTACGAAATAACTGCGTTAAAAGAAAATTCTCCCCGTGCAGGAGTTACAGTGGAAGTCAACGATTGTAATTTGTGGGCAGCATTTAGTGGAATTTACACGGTGATACAGAATCAAATCGGATGCAGCGTTCCGCTTTACGTACGTCTAATCTGTCGATAAATAATATAATGATCGACAATTAGTGCTCCTATCTCGTTCAATCGACTTTCTATTGAGTGCAATGTTTTTCGGCAGTCACCCGTTTGCGTTTACTACGCGCATGAATGAGATTCGCGAATACTGTAGCCTCGGTAATCGCAAAATCTCGCGACGCTCGCATGTACTGATGACCGAAAATCTACAACTATTCGCTCCAATTGACCGATTAGTCACCGGAATTCTAACGCGCGATTTAGGTCGTCGACAATTCACTCGTTAGTGGACACTTCCTCGTACATGCGAATAGCGTGTGCGACGATATACTTAGACTAATCTTTCGTTAAATGGAAATGATATAAGACCGACGGATGAACGTTTGTAACGTCGTAAAAAACGCCGCGCACACTTGTTAATAAAATGACATGTATTTCTGAATTAATTATTCAAGTCTCGCTTCTGGGAACATTAACAAAATTATTCGTTTCAAATTAATTACAATTAGTGAAGTTGCGGCTCCTGTGATAACGAAATCGTCGAGACGTAACGTTGCAAGCTTTTGCTGCACTTTGTGAAATTCTTCATTGAAAAGTGTCCCGTCTAAAGCGCAAGAAACGGAACTTGTTTCCCAGAAAAGCCAAGCTCCGCTTGGCCACACTACACACGTACATACACGTCGACGCTTTTTGCCGCCTGATGTAATCGAAAAATTCAACGGCTCGTAAAGCGGCCGTTCTGGGATCCCTCGGTCTTTTCGAATCTTCGTCACTGAGCACTTCTTATCGCCGTCGCGGGCGCAGACGAGATTTGCAGCTGGTAAAGGCAGCGCTTGCTGTAGGCATCAAGTTAAATCTTGTTGGCTCGTCACATCTCGAAACTACCTACTCGTTTTGATGTTTATTTTAACGTGGCTCTTGCATAAAGAAGCGGATGGGTGCTTTGGTGGGGCCTCTTTTATTTTTATAAATTCATGTGCCTTTTTTTAATGCATTAGCGATCACATTCATTGATATACCAAGTTGTATATGCACGTTTAAAAATATGTGACGTTGTCTAATCTCAAAGAGCTGTCAGATTCCTCAAAACATTCTATTTCTTTTGACTTTGCGAATAAATATTTGCTTGCAGAGGTCTGTGACTTCATATATTTAATAGCGCATTTGAATTCTTACATTTATTATGTTTATCTCGGTTTTCTTGTTAAAATCTCCTTTTTCTGTGAAATAATATTAACCCTCAAAGTGCTTCTGCGAGTGGTCAGTCTATAACTGTTATGTTAAAATGTATAGCTTTAACGGTTTTGCTTCCTTTTATTTCATCGGCGACCGGGTCTAAATTTTCGTGTACTGATAGAACTTGCAGCTACAATATACTTAAATTTCAATTTTTCCTACTTTTGGTCGGTTTCTGCAGGAGCCACCTTAATATTTTATCGTGTTATTTATTTTAAAATAGAAATTCAATCGCTTTATCGTGGTATTCAAATCAAATCTATATGAACAAAGGTTAGATATGGATTACAAAATTATGATACTCGTAATTTTCGAGGTTCAATAAAAATTGATATTTCGATTAATAAAAGTATTTATATGCAAATTAAATTAAGAAACGCGTAAAGATACGAAAACGATAGAGCTTTTAGAAAAGACCGACCCAGTACAATCCAGCACTGCTCATTATCGTGGATAATGTTAGTATTAATTAAAATTTTACATAGAAAGGAGACGATGAATGAAACCTGTCACGTTTGGAAATGTAATGTCAAGCAGTTCCCGTTTTGTCGGCGCAGAAGTAGGTCGCTCGGGCAAAGGGTTAAGAGAAACCAGCGACCGAAATCATGCAGTCATCTGTCGTGCGTGATAATTAAACGCTTTTCTTACCGCTCGAGCTTTCCAGGCAACTTAACCCTTTCCAGAGCGAGTGGCCTAATTTTCTCGCATCGATGAACCCTCTCGCGACCCCCTAGACATTCACCCTCCCGCTTTCGCCGCCGCGTGTGTCTCTTGGTTTTTTCTTTTTTCCTCTTTCTTTTTTTCACTCTCTCCCGTACTGCCGCTAACGGAGGCACGCGGGATTGTCCCGTTCCTGTCCCCGCGACGAGTGCAATTCAAGTCGGGCTAAGGGCGCTCCGCCAGCGAGAGAGGTTAATGAGAGCGAACCCACCCCCTTTACACACACGCGGGCATTGGTGTCCGCGCGAGAGCGGGGGAGGCGAGGGGGTTTGCGCCGAGCGCACGTGGAAAAACACGCGCAAAGGAACGGACGACATCCGGTTCATCGGTGAAGCTGCACTCGAGCCACTCTCTCTGATCTTGCACGCTCGGCTAAATTAAAATGCAACCGACATCCCCACCCCCTTCGCCAGACGTCGCACCGTTGCTATTATTGGCTTAAATCGCTTAATCGTTCGTTTTACCCCTAAATTACAAGGACCATTCAGAGAGCAGGGAGAAACCGTCGAACGTGCCTTCTCATTCGAATGATTCGATTCGAGGAATTTGTCAATCAAGCTTACAATGTAATCCCTTTCTCGATTTACGTTTCAGTCGAAGTATTTTCGTGAAAATAATAACAAAGTTAATTTAGATATGAAAGCAATTGCTTTTTTGCATCTCTAAAAATCACTCGCGAAATAGTTTGGTCAAAAACTTTGACCTCACAATTAAGATGATTTAAATAAGTCCGGACTTTTTTGAGAAAGACGATAAAATATTTTTTTAGTGGAAAAGGGGTATTGAAGCTACTGGCGACGATTTTGCTCTTCGACTTTGATGTGATTTCATTCAAAACTTCATTTAACAAATATGATACACATTTGTATCCATCAATAATATTATAAGATTATGAGATTATCTTGCTGCAATTACATGATTATTATATAAACAATTTTTGACGAGCGAAATATCGAAGAAATTGGGAATGAAAGATGCCATTTCTTCGTTCAATAGAGCGCTATTTTCTCTTTCTCTCCGACGATACTTGTCGGTTTACAAATCGTCATCTCGAATCCACGGTTGACAGAATCTTGGGTTTTTAGTCCCGTGACGATCCGCGATTTACGGCGCGCGCCGGGTTTTCGATCTCGATGATGATCTGCATGCGCCGGCATATTAATAACCGGAGTTCCGGGAACACCGAGTGCACTCCGGGAAGCACGGAATATTCCGTGATCCGCAGATAACGCGTTAAAGTACGGCAGAAGTTAATTACAACGATTCCAAGCGTAGTTTCGAGACAGCAATATCGCGGGAAAGAATTAACGAGTTTTCACTGACCAAAACTTCCTACTCTGGGGGGGAAAAAAAGACAGTAACCCATTTTGGGGCCCACAATTAGTAATCGAATTATTTGGGTTGTTCGCAACTCTGGGAAAAATTTTGACCGTTTCTTCTTGTAGTTAAGCAACTTAACATTTCGGTTAGTGCCTCCTAAGTGAAAATTATCTTTGCGCTACTGAATATCGACGGAACTAATTGAGAGAATTGCTTAGTATTACTTTAGAATCTTGGATATAGATAGAATAGCTAATTGCGATTTTTAGTTACGCGGGGTAAAATTCGTGAAAGAGATTAGACTTACGAACAATCCAAATAATTCGATTGCTATAATACTTATGGGTCCCTAAAAGGGTCGCTGTCTTTTTTTTTCTCAGAGTAGGTACGCGAAATTGCGACGCGGAAAAACTGAGCCATCCTCCACCCTTCGTCCGCTGCGGATAAACCGCTCGACAGATGGACAAGTCGTTCGTCCATTTAAATTTTATTACGGCGAGAGCGTAAATCAAGGAACCACCGTTGGGCGACGCGAGACGCGATTACCCAAGGGCTTAATTAAATTGTTAGGCCCTTGTCGGTAATGATGAGGTTTCGATAGAGAACGAACCGCAGGCTCTAGCTGGAAATTATAATCACCGCGAGGGTTGACAGCCTCTATACGTGAGCGTTGGCAGTGTACGCGTTCTTACTCCAAAAGAAAGAGTAAGGTACACGTGACACAAGCGACGTATAAACACAAAGTACAAAGATTAAGCGAACTGGCGTATATACGAGAGACTCAGGCGCGAAAAAGAAAAGAGGGCACAGCGGGAAGAAAATATATTCTTCACTTATTTCTAATTCTATTGCACAGAGAGAGAGAGAGAGAGAGAGAGAGAGAGAGAGAGAGAGAGGGGGGGGGGGAATAATTGAAAGAACAATAGCAATTAGATATTTTAATATTCGGTATAACTTTTTTAAATTACACATGAGATTTTTGATTCTGGTCTTTAAGAAGGAAGAAGATATTAACAAAACTGAGTAAAGCTTATTGTCGCCAGTGGTAATTAGACAGAGGGAACATTTTTTAAAAAGCCGACCACACTGGCAAAAAAAGTGATTTTTGTTTAAATCACAACGTTTCGATCTCTTTATCGGGTCCTTTTCAAGTACGATCTGGAAACAAAGTTGAAATGCTCAAACCGGAATATAAAGAAAGAAACTTGTAATATGTGCATAAGTGTGTATTACAAAGGAGAAAAGTATCTAATGTTGGCTGAAAAATTTAATTTATGCCGAAACAAAGTGAGTTCGTGAGTCTGTGGCAGCAAATTCTTAATGTCATATCTGAACTTATTACGGGTGAAGATAAATAAATAGAAAAATCGTAAGATAATAAGTTAAAAAAAATAAATTAAGTGTACGAGTCAACAAAGCAGTCGAAAAGTAGAAGAAGACATTCTTCACAGATATTTTCGGAGGTTACGTGAATTTCTTTGTCCGGTACTTATAAAGCCTGGACATTTTTCATACGGTAACTCGCAGGGGGTTGCAATAATCACCCTACCTACCAAAACGAGTTTCGGTCGTATAGATCGGCGCCCTAACTCGTCTCGAATGTTGCCGAAGGGTGGTACGGCTATAGGTGTACTGCCTCCCCCCCCCCCTTTTTCGCTAACGGTGTGGCATTCAGCCATGAGTCATACCCCCTATAGGTCGCCCCCGAGCGTGACGTCATTACCGAGCTCTCTCCCTCGGCGAAAGCATGTCATCCCCGAGTTATTATGCAAGGGATAGCGTTTATGGCAGAGCTGTGCGCCTCCCCCTCCCCTTTCTCTACAGTGCTTTTTCTACGTCCTTTAACATGCATTTTCACCATGCAAATCTAAGTGTGTTACTGTGTACAACGTATATGTGTAATTTGGTGAAGCACCTTATTCCGTCAAGCACTTCTTTCCGTTAAAAATCGCGACACGTGACTCGATAAACGTCGTTTGCATATTTCTTGCCGTTTAAAAATGTTTGTAAATGTGTGACATAACGCGTATCAAATCTTATGTTGTGATCTTGAACGGAAAGAAGCGTGTAAAAAGTGTTTCGCCAAATTACACATGTACGTGTACAAAGGTAACACACTTAGATTTGCAGTGCCACCAAGGGTTAACTTGCTGATATTGTCTTAGGGCTTAGGGGACGTGTCCAAAGGCGTTCAATAAATAATGATCTGATCTCTCTCTCTCTCTCTCTCTCTCTCTCTAGAGATTTCTTTGGTGATATTTCCGTGACCCCGCAACGCAACCACGCGACGTAATTCCACACTCGTCTTACAGCCCTTATTATTTTCCCAAGAACGGTTTTATTGCAGTTTTATATATCACATATGGTTCTGAAGTAGATCGTTGAATTTCGATAGCCTCTTCAGTTCGAACTTCATGTTTCTTTAACGTAAGCGTCGAGACGTTATAATCCGAGCTAATAATAAGAGATGAAAAGTAAAAGTGAAATTAAATGAAGTATCTCCATGAATTTCAAGCGGGCTTTCAGGGAGACCCCGAGCTATTTGGGATTGGAAAATATGGAAATTGCGAAGCAAATCAGATCTCGCGCTGAAATATCCGCTAAAAGAATATCACTCCCAAATTGTTCGGGGAGTATCACAGAGAGGAAGTGCATGTCTGGGTGACTCTGTAAATAGACACGGCGCGTTACACGCTTCATTCGCCTTGGAGAGTTTTCTCTTTTATAGGGCGAGCAATAAAAACGGATTGGCGCAACTTCCCGTTCGCGCTCCATAAAATAGAGTTCGCTCGGAGCGCGAGCGCGATCGCGACTGGAGCGAAAACGTTAAAAAGGTCACGGGGTTTTTCAGCCCGATGTCGCTTCATTTATCGCCCACTTATATGCACTTGTATCGCATTGTGATGCGCGAAGGCCGCGCCGCGGCTGTTAACGCGCGGAAAAATGTCAGCGGCAGAAAAATGTCGGTACTTTCTCCGTTAACGAGTGGTACAACGTTATTATCCAACGCGGACGGTCAATATCAATTGTTTATATTTATCAAGTGCAATTCGAGTTATGTTCCTTAACGCAGATGTTACCACAGACGTACACGGGATCCATACTGGTGGCTGTGAATCCTTACAAGGAAGTGGACTTCTACACAAACGTGAGTAATTAATTATAGCGAGAGGTCGTGCGCGGCTAAGAGCACGGAAAAGACCGGCTAAGGCGAAAGTAACTAAAATTAAAATTGCGACAAATATTATCGTATGCCTCGGTGGTCGAAGTGGGGTCCAGGTTCAAACCCTGACTGAGGTAATAATTTTCGCAATAAATTTTCTGTATTATTAAAAATGCCAGGTATGGTCAAGAAAACACTGACGTTGTCAATTATCGCTGGCGACATTGAAGAATTCTTATTAGTAAAGAGTAAAATCACTGTAGGTCACGTTGTCATTTACTGTTTCCTTATTTTACGACTCATTGTCAGTTCAAACTAAAACGCCGCAGCGTGCACACGTGTTTTCTCAAGATTTTATAAAAATGACAATTTACTGCGCTGACAAAAACCTATACATCTGCTACATTATATACTCTATGAACATTTATACATAAGGTAATACTCACATACGTACTCTTTAATATGTTACTTGTAAATTTAACACTCGTTTATGTAAATTATTTTTCTTTGTAAAAAAGCTGTGACATGTTGGTTTGCAGTTTGATTGCTTGATAAGGACCGGATTCTTGGTCGAAACGTCGCAACTAATGTAACACTCTATCAATTATATTGCCAGTTGGATCAACTAAAGTCTTAATCGTACTTATTAGTAAACTTAAAATGCCGTATAAATAGTAGGGGCGTCTGCATTGTTTTATGTTGCAACGTTCACTAAGTTTGCTGCACAAAACGCACATAGTTGTCTCCACTACTTATCATACCGATGCGGCTATGGCAACCGCAGATATAGCTGTCCCGAATATAACTATTTATTGGGGTTGTGGCACCCCTAATTGGACACGTGTTAACCATACCGGTCTCTCCGTGAGCGAGAAAGGAGAAAATTTGGTAACTCGCATTTCTTCAGACACCCTCACCATTGTCGACGTTTCGATGATATTATTTTTGCGTGCTCTCTAAAGCGTCGTCTACAATAACCGGCGTAAGCGTGGAGTAAGAAGTAAGAGTAGGAGTAACGTTTTTTGGCGTAATAGCTGTTTACGCCGACTCAATCTACAATACGGTGAAGTAGGTGTTGTAGGCATGCGTGAAAAGGCGTAAGAGTAAGAGTAGGCGTAAGAAATAAAAATAATTCATTTCGCTTACGCCCTTACTCCAGCTCTATTAAACCGGAAGTAGCTCTCTTACGCCTACTCTTACTTCTTACTCCACGCTTACGCCGGTTATTGTAGACGACGCTTAAAAGTCAGTCGGTGCATTGTCACTGAAATCAGTGAATATTCGCCGTTTCAGTGATAATCCGCTGATTGACTTTTAGAGAGTGTGTTATTTCTAAATACTTGATCCAAGTTCTAGTTCCGAGAAATAGGTAATCAACTTGCAGCTTTTATGCAAGTTGATTGGCTACACATTTCTAGCTTCATGGACACAGGCCTGTAATGTCGTCACCATTGCCTGTTGAAAGCAATTTAAATTCAGTGGAATTTTATTTAAATTAGAATACACCTATAATTATTATTGTAAATTATAGATATTAATTATTATCGTATCTATAACTTCATATATCGAGTCGTTATCAATAATCTATATTAAATATCTATAATTAAGATATTACCAGAATTAAGTAACATACAAGAACTTGAATGGAATATTATATGCATAGATTCTGGGCGGGCGAGCTAAATAGAAGTTAAATGCCGACGTGACACTTTTGCAATTTTTCGAGATTGTTTGCGTGAGATACGAGCCCGCTGGTTCGGAATACGAGAACGGAGAAAGAACGTTTCTCTCTCCCGTTCGGAGTACCCGATACAATGAGCATTATCGGCGCGCGCGACGTGATCGATAGGGTGGGCTCGATAGATCGCCCGTGTACGGAGTATCGCTGCGCTTCCTGCGGCTGACAAAAACCGGAAACACCAGCTGGGAATAATAAATATCAGGCACAATGCGTGATGCCGCCGCGCCGGTGGTGGAGGATGAAAAAAAAAGGAAGCGCGGAATGCTACGCGCGTCGATCTTCTGCTCGGTGATAAAGTACCGGGCCGTCTCCCGCCGTCGCGCTGAAAGATTAAAACCGCTGTCTCGGGTCTTTCGACATCTCGTTGAACGCACTTCTTACGCGCGGCCGCTCTCGCCGCAACGCGCGTTACGAAAACGAGAAGTGGCCGAGAAGTGGTTCGGTCCGCTTAGCGGGAGCAAATGTATGATAATGCGACGTTAGGCACTGCGACGAGACTTCGCAACGTCCGATGAAATTTTCACCTCGTTACTTTTTGCCGGTAATTTGCGGTGAAACAGCTAATTACGTTTAGGCCGTTCAGCTGGACATTGGCAAATATCGAATCAAGGGAAAGATTGAAAAAAAAATTAATGCCCGTTTCTGCTAATGCAATTTAACTTACTTTACGTCTCTTTCTAGTTTTAAAAATTGTGAAAAGTAATTTTTAAACCGAGATCAAAGTTAATCTGCGTTGGTAGAAACAGGCATAAGTTGGAAGTCAAGAATAAAACTTTCGTTTCAACGGAATTAATGCGACGCAAAGATTTTCCTATCTTTAGATTTGATCTTATTTTTATTAAGTAGACGGTATTGTAAGATCTGCGACTGAGAGACTTATAAAATACGTAATTATATAAACTATCTTGCTTTCCTCGCGCACTATTTTTATCTATAAATAAATTTTTCAATCAATTTGAGGTTTGTTTTTAGCAAAAATGTAGAGAACTGTCATCGTTTATAGTAACGTATATTTTTTAATCGAGTTTCTCAAGTTTCTTCTCTCGGAAAGACCTTCAGAATCGTCTTAACTGAAGCAGATTCCAGCTAAAATTAAGAACGCGATAATCAATTTAGCCCCGCGAACTTCTGACAGATTCCTCGATCAGTAATAGCTCGAAAATTGTAACTTGAATATTTTCACCGTCGAAAAATTGACTTTAAATCGAGAAACCGCCGTAAAAAAATAATACACGAAAAGACACGTATGTCGAAGTGTACGTTTACGTGCTCGTTTCTACGAGTGCAGATTAACTTTAGTCTCGGTTTAAATGACTTTCCAATTTTTGAAACTAGGAAAAGATCTAAAGTAAGTTAAACCGAGATTACAGTTAATCTGCATCGGCAGAAACGGGCATTGGTGAGATTGCTGGTAGCGGTAAGTCGTCGTTTCTTTCTCATCGCGCAGACCCCATCCGGCGGTGCACTTCCTCGTCGCATGTGCACGCGCAATTTGCATACGTTTATTCCCCGTAAAATGATCGTGCCCGCCTGGCGGACGAGTCCCTTCGCAAATCCGCAAAACGCACCGCGGCAGAACGCCGCGTATCGTATTGGCCCTCGGTTTGAAAACAGGAAGCGGATGCCGCAACGTACTTATGCCTCGAGATAACTCGCGAAACGGCGAGCGCGATTGTTCCTCCCCGACGGCGGTTTTTCTAGGTCGCGCTGATGGGAACGAAACTCGGGCGACGGCTCATTTCTCGACGTGGCGGTGGCGATAATGTTAACAATTAGTTGAAACGGGATGCCCCCCCCCCTCCCCAATACGCGGAATTGATTCGTTGGCGCGGAAACGCTCGCCGCGAGACCTTTATCGAGCCGTCGCCGTCGCCGACGTTCGCGATCGAGGGTGAGACGGAATCAATTTCTGCTCGTTCAATTATTTATCCCGGCGAAACGCTAAGTGTTCGCTCCCCGATAATCGAGCGGTGCAGTTTTCCCTTTCCCGCCACAGCGCAGCTATTTTCGGGCGCACGTGGCGCGCGGCGGCCCGCTCTCCCTTGCATGTCGCAGACTCATCGTCAATAGTTATGTCTCGAATCAGGGGCGAATTATTTCTGGGTACCCGCGAGTCGTGGCAGACGTGCACAACCGGGGCGGTGAGGGCGGAAAAGGGTCCCCGTCGTGAGAAATTTTGCGAAGCTTCGATGCTGAGTTGAAAATCTAAAAGGAGAACGAAAAGAGTTGGGCTATTCGTAAAATCTGGCGAATTTGAGATCCTCGGGAAACTTGATCGGTTCATCTTTAACAAAATTATTTTTGTGTTTAGTTTGCCAAAGCACCACGCAATTTGATTTGACTTTTCGATCAGTAATTGTTTCGGGTGATTGTTTTGAAAAGTTTCCACGTTGGTATTTAAATGTGTCGATGTGTTCGTTTCGCATTATAAGATGGGTTCCATCTTGTACGTTGAAATGAAAAGTCAATTTTACATAATTAGAGTTGAAACTATAAAGTTGAAGCACAATGAGACTCTGCAAGTATGTTTGAAAATTAAAAACTACTGAAAGTCTGAGAAAACACTTAATATATTATTTTTTTAATGTAGAAAAATTGTCAAACGGAGCTAACTGGCAAATTCTAATTAAAGAAATTTATTACCAAAAATATTACCTCAGCCAGGGTTTGAACCTGGTCTCACCAATTCGACGCCCGCCTAGAGTGTTGGGAAGTCCAGGTTTAAACCCTGGCTGAGGTAATATTTTTCGCAATAAATTTCTTTAATTAGAATTTGCAAGTTAGCATCGTTTAATAACTTTTCTACATTGGTTAATCATGTATTGGCGTGAAATAATTCTTTACGATATTATTTTTCGTCTTGGTCGGTTAATTTTATTAATTATTATTGCTGCATACTGTACTTGGGCAAAGAGGGAGAGCTCGTTTTTCGCAAGTGATAATGCAGTAAATAACTTGCTCTCGCCGAACTGAGTAGACAATTCGCGGGACGAAAGGTTTTGTGTTAAGCCAACAAATGGCAGGACCTCTTCGAATTTCCGAAAGAAAATTCCTCAAATATTATTCTGTGCGGCCGCGCGTTTACGACGCGGAAAGCGTCGAGCGGCGGTGCATGCGACCGTAAATTGGATTGGACGGTGAGAACCGCCGGAGTTGGAGTGCAGCGATAAAATTTACTTTGTCTGGTGTTTGGGAACGAGCTGGCTCTCCAAAAGCTTTATACATTTTATTGCGTTTTCCGCCGCACCTCCTCCTACGTATCCTTCGAGCAGGGGGATTTTTTTAACTGCGGACGTACCGCGCCTCTCGACATGCAGAAAAGTCCTCGAGCACCCTCGAAGCCGACAAGTTACGATAAAATTTCAAGAGCGAGATGTCAATGTCGTTTTCATTAGCAATTTATTTGATGGTCCACATTGGTTTTTTTTTTCAAAATAACAGAACCATTAACGACTGACGCGCGTGGCAGCGTAATCTCCGTGCGCGAACAGATTTGTGCGAAACGGTGAGGAAAAGAGAACCGATTGTCGAGGTGGACCCCTCACGTGACCGGCGGTGCGTTATCCTCGTGCACTCGTGAAAATTTGCGTGCTACGGCGTCATGCGTGATTCGCGAAGGTCAGCTGGGGTACCACCGACCGAGGACTCCTGCCGGGATTACAAGGAAGAGGGTGGCACGCCGTGGTGGTGCACGCCCCGCGTTATTGATCGCGCCGAAGCATGCGGATCGGATTCGGGGACTCGGCGTGGTCGCCTCGGAGCCGCCAATTCCGCGCATTTCTGCCGGGTGCTCTCGCTGGATCCTCGCCAGAGCGATCGCGACGGTCCACGTGCGACCGAAGTACCAAACGTGACAACAATCGCAAATTACAAACTGCGTTAACGAAACACGCGATAAATCCGTCGGGACGATCCACCTGCCTCCCCCCCCCTTTCGAGAAAGTAGATTTTTGAAGCTACGTGAAAAGTATTTCTCGAAATTATACATATCGACGGACGAACGGTGCGGTGCGTTATATATAGTGATTCAGACCATCCGTACAGCCCCTTTATTTCGGAAATAGAACATTTTAGAGAAAAATGTTTCAGGCAAAAGTTATACGGTTTTAAAAGGGCTATATAATGAAAAAATAAATTTTCGAAAAAATAATTTTTTTATGGTTATATGGAGGTCGCTGTCATTTTTTTAAATGGAACTACCTATTGTTTATTATACTATCTTATTCTACTAAATAATATGAACAACTTTTGTCTGAAACATTTTTTTATTTGCCTACTACTTTTTGAGATATTCAAGAGAAAAATTGTAACTTTTTACATGTTTAGCTTATAATATTTCGATAACTGTTTGTCGGAGGGAAAAGTAGTACGGGACTTTTTTTACTTGATTTAATCTCAGGAATATGCTGTTGCAATGGTTTATGTA
>NW_011967104.1:77592-111027 GCF_000949405.1 Vollenhovia emeryi | reverse complement strand
CCATTTAAAAAAATGATAGCGACTTCCATATAACAATAAAAGATTTATTTTTTCGAAAATTTATTTTTTCATTATATAGCCCTTTTAAAACCGTATAACTTTTGCCTGAAACATTTTTCTCTAAAATGTTCTATTTCCGAACTAAAGGGGCTGTACGGGTGGTCTGAATCACCCTGTATATACACTCTTAAACGTGTACCGCCAAAAATTGGAGGTACACGTCAAAATAAAAAGTATACCGTACGTAATTATAAGGTACATATAGGTCCACCAAAATAGGAGGGAAGATAGTACCTCGAAATTAAGAGTCATATTTTGAGGAGGTCCATTATTTATTATTAATGCCGATCACAGAAACATGTCTTGTTGGTGGATGCCCACAATATAGACGTAAAACGGAAGATTGATCTACATTATGGTCATTATGTAATTTGCGAATGTACATTCGCAATTTAATTCTTAGCACTGGCCACGAAAATGCCTCGAATATCTACGAGTATATTACAAAACGCGTCCATAATGTAACAGATATGAAACACTTCGTGTCTTTAGCCGACGCGATTACGTAAGTATGGTACGACGAAGGAAAATAACAACAAAAGCTATCTTGTTGGTATGGAGACAGGCATTTGGAGGTACAATTGTACCTCGTATTACTTCAGGAGGTAGGTACGGGAACCATTTGTACCTCCTAAAAAATGTACCGTGAATTTATAGATACCTCGAGCAGTAACCTGGAGACGGTACCTCCAACTGATCGTCATATATTCATTATTACCTCGTATATCATGTATGTACCTCGTGCTAATGTACCGTGAAAAATATTGTCCCTCCTATTTTGGTGGTCTCATAATTATGTATACTTTTTATTTTAACGTGTACCTCGAATTTGGCGGTACTACGCGATACACGATTTACAGTGAATAACGGATTCGTAATCAGCGACCCCAAAAACCTTTGTATACAAAGTTTCACAAACAATGGTTCAATAGAAAAATGTATAATAAGAGAATACAGCTCTGAAGAATAAAAATCAATGAGTAGGAGGGGCTAAGAGCCTTGACTAGGTGTTAGTGTCAAAAAGGTAAAAATTTAGTTTATTAAAACATAAAAACTACAGACGTTTCGGCGTTTCTTTAGACCGTCCTCAGTGTATGAATAGAAAAGAAAAAGAGTAAAAGAAAATAATTTAAATGTAAAAGTCAATGGTTAAAATGCGCTCGCAACACAATACATAAGAAAGATGTAAAATGTAAAATGTTAGCCGTATTCGGATTTATTACGACTGCCAATCGAAAGGTCATCGTTTCGTCGAGATATAAGTTTTGGAGTTATCAAGCTGGTAAATGTCGACTAAAATGTATGCTTCAAAGGGTTAATTCGCTTCGGGTCGTATTGTCGAGAAGCATCTATGCTTAATCAAGTAATTTCGTCCATCCCTAATTATTATCCGAACCGAATTAATGCGCCGTACTGAACATTGACGTAGAAATATGCTGCGATCGTTAATTACTGTAGAATTAATTGTTGCGAAATAGCGATGTCATAAATTCGCATATACGTTATAGCGTTTTGAAACATTGAATCAGCGTTAGATTGTTCTGGTCAATTTAATTTAATTTAGTTTAATTTCGTTTTACAACATTGACAAAACTGTCAAAAAGAGACATGAAACAGAACCACTTTTTTTTTACGTTAGTCGTTTCGATTAACTTTAATTTCATTTTACAATATTGAAAGAAATATAAAAAAAGAGGAAAACGAAATAATTCTTTTCATATAAAAGAATAAGCAAAGGTAACAGCATCTTTAGTCGACTGAACCAACTCTTTTTGCTAATTAGAGTTTGCGCTGGATGTCTGTGCGCCTCCAAGCTGGGAATAATTCAATGTCGCTCTTACATTCGTTTCGGGCACGTACATTAGCGAGGTGTATCATATCGCTCTGTTGATCGATAAGCAAGCAAAATACACTCGGATTGTTGTCGAGGTAAATGATTGCTACTTTCACACAGTAAACCCGCAATCAAGTCGCTCAAATATTTGCCGATATTAATGGCATTGGAAGTACAAAAGACTTGTGTGAAGCTTTCATCGACTATCGGATGAATTATTTCACGATTGGAATACGATTATGCGAATTATCGTTTGTTCAGCAGACAACAACCGTAACAGATTCCATAGAAAAATACCTGCTTCGTATCGAAATTGAAAATTATCCGCAGTGTTTTAATTCTCGCGTTTATTTTACGCGATAATGTTTTACGACACCTGATATCGGATGACCATGTAAACGTTCGATTTGGACCGGTCGGATCGAACGTGCCGAACCTCACGGTGGTCAAGTTAATGAGCGATCAACACTTGCGGTAATCGACGAGGCTGGGCATGCCAAAATTGGGTCGACCCGCTTCACCCGGCATCGGACACGGGTCTCGAAGGTATCACAAATCTGTGGCGGACACTTCTTCGCGAAGGGAGAGCGCAAACAGTTGCTTCGACCCTACCGAGGTAAACGGAAATCGATGACGTTGATCAGTCGCCCGTGATAGTATTTCGCCGGGTTTAACGCCCGCCGTTGTTCGATTTGCGTAACGAAAAATTGTCACGCAAGTTTCTATCGCGGCACGACGACACGCGTTCAATTCCCTCGCAGCCGATACTGATCGATGGACGTGACCCACTAACGAAATGGAACGAGGAATCGACATCCCTTTGCACCACCGCCGGGACACCGGTGGTGTTGACGGCGCCGCGCACCAGCGGGTGGCTTGAATTAATTAAAAAAAGCGACGCTGATTATAACAATGGGAATTAATTCTGGACTCGCTGTCGGGATGGAAGTTTGTAAGCGCGAACAAGGTGACTTTATTTGATCACTTAATACTTTTTAATTCCGTTTAAATGAAACGATGTAAATGATCTTCAGATGTGGAACTCTAGATATCGGTTATTTAATTCAGAAAAAAAAATTGCTGCGTTATTTACTAATGGTATTGCTACGCGCCACTAGGATTAGTTAACGAAGTTAATTATCACCGTGTGACAAGGCTTTAATTAGCAATTTATATCCAGCTCCAGGATCTAATTATAAATTAGTATGCACCTGGTATTACTCTAATATATCCAAGTTACTTATGAGTCGGAAGCTAGCGAATATGAAGATTTAAGTAAAAATAGGAACATTTGACGTACATATCTAATGGCGAATTCGGTTGTTTGCACCAGTGCGCACTGAGTGAACACTAAGACTTGTTTACAGTCAATTCTTATGTTTAAGGATCGTCTTAAATATCTCTCGAAATATTTCTTAGCCAGTAAAATGATTTGCATAGCATCCATACGGATCATGTTTTGGCTAACAACATATATTTAAGGCAAAGTGAAATATAAAAATTGACTGTAAACAGGCCTTAGCGTGCGCTCAGTGCGCATTAGTGCAAGCAACCGAATTCGCTATGAGTATTTGCGCGATACTAGACTTACTCCTTTTAATATTTAAATATTTAAATCCTAGAAAAGAAGTTGACAAAACTTGCAGTATTAAGCGGTTTAGAGGAACGCGAAGATGCGAACAGCACAATGTTGCACAGCGCGGCAAGTATTTATATATGGATTATTGTATATGGATGCAGTGGGCTTCTTTGAAAAAGAAGCACCGAGAAGTGTCGAGACTTCCGGAGCGTCGCCCGGAACGCGTCCTTTCACACTTATTTTTATATCCCAGCTTGTTTTCTCAAGGCTTTCCGACCGCGCCGCGGCTTTTCTCGGGCAACCCATCCTCTACATATGTATCTGGAGATAATTTACTTCCAAAATTACTTTCTGGGGCCGTATCGGAACGTTTTACAGCGAACATTCAGAGTTTGTTGAATAAAATTATCGGCCTACATAAATAAATATGTCAATTAAACTTACCTTTTAATTTTAATATAATTTCATCGAACAACACGCACAACAAGCCTTCATGTTGGCGACACTGCTGATTGAGTTAATCGTCGATTAAAGTTAATCGAAGTTGGTTAAAGTGGCCCTTATTGTTCAAGTGATATCTTTTTACGGAGCGTAATAAATTTAAAAAAATTCCACCGTTAACAACAATGCATTTTTCAACTCTTGTGTGAACATGGCGTGTTGCTCGTTCGATATTTGTGAATATGCGAGGCATTTTGAACATTTCTACAATGTTATCGGGACAACAGTCAACAGACGTACAAGAGTAAATTCCCGCAGACGTTTATGAGGTTAGACGAAGGGTGAAGCGTACAGGGGGAAAAAAATAACTACACGAGACATTCAAGTAGCTCTATCTCGGAAACAGTGGGGAATGGGACGTATGTTCATATGAACATTTTCGCTTAAAATGACCGATACTATCACCTCCCAGAATATTGATCTTTCATCCTGGGACACCCTGTATAATAGAAGTCTGTGCTCCTAGTGCACGTATACTGCGTACGTTTGTTTTCTTTTTGTGGCGAGGGCGACAGCTTAACCCACTTAACGGTGGTCTCCGAAACGTTATCGGCTTTCAAGATTGACTTCTCGCGAGGAAATGGAGTTGAAGGAATCGCACCGTGGCGAATGAGAATTGCAATATTATTTCCACGGCTGGCAATACTTGGTCGAGGCCCCGCCTCGGCTTTTTTCCCCCCGAGGTATTGAAAATAGTCCTCCCGTCATCGAGCGGTTCGGTGGCTCGTTCTGTCGCGGCGCTACGCGTCTTCTTATCGCCGCCCGGCAATTCCAGGCGGGGGTGCATTTCATCCCGCTTGCAACGGGCGGGTAATCATTGCCGCTGGCTGAACGCTCGCAGGCGGCCCGGCGCGAAACTGGGTTGCACTACTTCGGCCGCGGGACTAACGGCCGAGAGCGGCGTTTTGCAGTGCCTGTGCACGTGTATGGGTACGTGTGCACGCGGCGTTCTCCCGGGGGAGAAGGATGAACGAAGAGGGCCACGGGTGGAACTCGGCCATCGTCGATGCACGCGGCCTATCGGGTGTCGTCGCCGATTAATCGGGTTACCGGGGTCGACGCGATACACCCGTGTCCGCATTTTCAGACTCCCCTCGCGGTCGGATTATCGCGACGCTATCACGCTATCACGAAGGTCCCGGCGCTGCACCCTCCTTACTCGCGTTGGAGGCGGGATATGAAAAAGAAAAAAACGTCCCTGGCAGGAACGTCTACAGTTCGCGCCAAGTGCAATCGCAATGTATAAACAATATTAATCGTGTATATTGTATACGCGTGTAACATTTACGGAAAATGTATGTGCGACGTTGTCTTAATGGCATCTTCTAAGAATTCCTTTCCCGCCTGGAGAACCGGGGGGGTAGTGCTCGGAAGATTTTACTGGGAGTGGAGGATGTTTTATCGACACCACCTTTCGAGAGATTCCGTTTTTACTTGATGGCTACCAAACGCGAGTCCTGTTTGAGATTTTCAGGCAAGTTCTGCTTCAGAGAGGATATCTCTGGAGATATAAATAGAAAAGAATTTCTAATAAATTGCTTGAGTAAAGAGTATTTAAATGTCGACGTTTCATGACTCGCGGAAGATCGTATCTCGTATTCCTCGGAAGGGGTGAACATTTCACGTAGTATCTCTCTTCATAAAATTATCCTGTAAGATCTCCGTAAACTTTGAACGTGAGAATTAACGATTTGCCGAGTCCTCTTTGGAGGTCCCGCCAGTTTCTCTTGTCCGCGAGGCTCCCTTTCTCTCTCCGGCAGAATAGACCGGGTTCGCTTTTCGTTTTTCGTGTTGCTCGCGAGTCGGGCGAGGCTTTTAAGGCCGCCCATTCTCGCGGGGTCGCGAGGCAAAGAGGCGCGCCGGCACCTCGTTAACGGCCGGAACCCGTTTCACCGACAAGAGGCGTCCTCTTCGTCTTTTCGCAGGAGTACGTGAATCGATACCATGGCCAGAAGATGGGCGCCTTGGAGCCGCACGTGTTCGCCCTGGCGGAGGCGGCGTACAAGTCCCTGCAGGACACCGTGAGCAATCAGTCCTGCGTGATATCGGGCGAGAGCGGCGCCGGCAAGACCGAGACCACCAAGTTCATCCTGCAGTACCTCTGCTCGGTCACCAGCAACGTCGACACGTGGGTGGAGCAGCAGATCCTCGAGGCCAACACCATCCTCGAGGCGTTCGGTAATTATCCAGTTAACGGCATCCCAGGTCCCGAGTTGGTCCCGCTTCGCGCTTGCAATTTCGAGACCACGTGTTTCTGTGTTGTGTCTCGTGCCAATTTTGCCGGGAAGCTGTCTGATAAAATTAAAACCCTCTGCCTCGGCCCGTATTGGAACACTGATGGATTTTCTCTCTTAATCGAATCGAGTCGGTCCAACAGCGGTCCCTTAATTACTGCGATGAAATAATCTCTTGATCGTGACGGAACTCGAGCGTGATTAGTGTGGTAAACTTAGTCAATAATTATGATAAAGAGCAATCACGTTATAATGTTCTTGGTCTTGGTAATAAATTTAGCGAGATATAAAGTATTTTTTAATGTTAAAGAGTCTATAGACTCGCATTCGCCGCCGTAACATTAATTTTCTTTACCATTGTCACGAGTCTTTTTAACTTTAATTTGAAAGTATTTTTTACTACTTTATTAATACCAGACCTAGTCGTTGTTAAGTGCGTTTATAATCGTGAATTAGACTTGGATTAGACAGCTGAAATTGGTATTATCGAATTGGATATACATATCATTGTGACTATCGATGTGTCCACGCGGAGAAATGTTTCTCCTAAAATTTACCCTGAAATTGTGTAATCGTGGGACAACACGGTATTTCAAAAAACTTTATGCAAGTTTTTTGAAATTTTGCCGTACATTTTACTAGTAAATTTAAAAAACTCTCATAAAACTGTCCGAAATACCGTCCCACGATTACGCGATTTCAGGGTAAATTTTAAGAGAAACATTTCTCCGCGTGGACACATCGATAGTCACAATGATATATCCAATTCGATAATACCAATTTCAGCTGTCTAATCCATATTTCGAAGAATTTTATGAGAGTTTTTTGAAATTTTACTAGTAAAATTTACGGTAAAATTTCAGAAAACTTGCATAAACTTCTTCGAAATGCCACGTTGTTTTACGATTACATGAGTTAGGATAAATGTTAAGAGGAAATTCTCTCCGTGCACCGATAAAAAATTGATCTCGCGAGGTGAAGGAATCCACTTTTAAATCGAAAACTCGCGAAAGTAAATGTCAGAGAAGGAACGATGGGCCAAAAATAAGTCTCTCCAGGAACAACTTGTCACCGTCAGGATTGAATTACACCGCGTCACGATAATAGACGGTTAAACAAGAATCGGCGTCCCGACCGAAGCGAAGATAAACGGAGACGATAGAGTAGATCCTAATCATGCGTGCAGAAGTAAACAGCCGCGATTCATTAATCGAAGGTACGAGCGCGACGGCAACTCAGGTGGTAAATGTGGCGACGAGGGGAAACGAAGTGGGTCACGAGGCAAAGAGGTTTTATGAATAAAACAGATTGGATCTGGCGTCGTTCATTCACCTACGTGAAATAATGACGCCTTCTTTAAATCCATCTTCTCGGTAAATTGTTTATTCTCGCGTCTTTATAGCCCGTCTCTCGCATCCAAATGAATCTGGGAAAGTTTCCCCCTCTCTCCTGTCCTGCATATTTAAATTGAGTTATTTCCAATAATACACCTGCCCTTAAAAGTGCATTACGAGTCATTAATTTGCAAACAAGATTAAAGAGAACCGCTTTCGATAGACACAATACTCGCGAGACTTTCAAAGATTTTTGAAGGATTTGATTTGCGAGATTGTTAAATTTCTCCCGACGTTGAAAGGAAGAGCGAGAGAGCGATAGAGTTTAATTAACGAGGGAAATTTTGTTCGCGTTAAAACAGGCAACGCGAAAACCGTGCGAAACGACAACAGCTCGCGCTTCGGCAAGTTCATGCAGGTGTGCTTCGACAGCAAGTGGATGATCAAGGGATGCATCATCCAGGACTACCTGCTGGAGCAGAGCCGTATCACCTTTCAGAGCCCCGGTGAGCGCAATTATCACGTGTTCTACCAGCTGGTGGAGGCCGGCACGAGGGACAAGGAATTCGCGGAGCAATATAAGCTGAGACCGGCCAGCCACTACAAATATCTCAATCAGTCCGGCTGCGTGAAGATCGACGGAATTTCCGACTCCAAAAGGCTCGACTCTCTCAGGCTCGCCTTCAATGTGCTCCAGGTATTTTACCGTCGCGAGAGAGAATTTCGCACGCGTCATATTACTTCTATTATTGTCAAGTCAATCATTATCCGTCTACGTGCAGATCGCGCCGGAAATGTGCGAAGGCATCTTCCGGGTTCTGTCGGCCATCCTGTCGCTCGGGAATTTAAGCTTCGAGGATGTCGACGGCGAGAGATGCGAGTTGTCGAAGGAGGACAGGGATATCGTCGACACGGTCGCGCCGCTGTTGGGTCTCCAAGTGGAGGATCTCACCAAAGTGGTGCTTATAAGACAGATAAACGTTCGCGGTAACATCACGGAGATCCCGCTGAAGGTGCAGGAGGCGCGGGAGAATAGGCACGCGATGGCGAAGGCGCTCTACTCCCGTACCTTCGTCTGGCTCATCAACCACATCAACAACTGCACGAACCCGGGCCAGGATATCTCGCGGTTCCTCGGGGTTCTCGATATCTTCGGATTCGAGAACTTCACGCTGAACAGCTTCGAGCAGCTCTGCATCAACTACACGAACGAGAAGCTGCACAAGTTTTTCAATCACTACGTCTTCGCGTTGGAGCAGGAACTCGTAAGTTTATTCCAGTGTTTAGAATTGTTGTGCGATCGCTGTGAGTTTTTAGAACCTTAAATTTGTTCGGCTCGCTGGGGCCCAAGTGTACATTCGAAGAGCTCGAATTGTTTATGTTGGATGTAATTTTAGATCTAAAATGAGACAAGTAAAACCGGCTTACTTTCTGTGTTTTTTTGCTATAGTTATTTTCCGCAGTGTCCTAACTTGAACTATTCGAATTTATTACTGTGTACTATTTTTATTTCGAACTAGTTTGTTCGCGAATCTTTTGTCCGACTCTGAACCTAAAAAGCTGTAATTTTCTTCTTGTGTTTTATTGTTAAATGGTTTATTCAGCACAAATGAAGGAATGAATATCGAATGTATGTTCAGTATCACCAAGAGGAGATCCAGTACTCCCACATCACGTTTACTGACAACACCATGTGCCTGGAGCTGATCGAGAAGCCCCCGCGATGTGTTCTTAAGTTACTCACCGAGCAGTGCCATATGCCGAAGGGCTCGGATCTAGCTTACCTAACGAACCTGCACGCTGAATTTGAGAGCCATCCGTGCTACGTGAAGGGGGACGACCGACGGAAATGGGAGAAGGAGTTCGGGCTCAAGCACTACGCCGGCTCCGTCACGTATACCGTCGAAGGTTTCGTCGACAAGAATCGGGACGTGCAGCAGGACGTGTTCTTCGACTTCATGTCCAGGAGCACGAATGAGTTCGTGCAGGAGATCAGCGTCTATCAGGATCTACTGGGATGCACCGTCGGTCGTGCAACCGGTGGCACGACCACCACCATGTCCCGCGGAACGTCCAAGGGCAAGCCTACTCTCTGCGACTCGTTCCGGCACCAGTTGCAGGCCCTAGTAGACGTGCTGCAGGCGACGACGCCGTGGTACGCGCGCTGCATCAAGCCGAACATGGAGAAGATGGCTAATAACTACGACGAGAAGCTCGTTATGGACCAGCTCAAGTATCTTGGTATGCTTGATATCATACGCATACGCAAGGAGGGCTTCCCGATACACATGTCGTTCCACGATTTCGTTACGAGATACCGTTGCCTGGACAAGGGCCGATCCTCGCTGCGGTCCTGCAACGAGAAGGAGGCGGTCAAGTGTCTGATTGGTAGACGAGGTATACCGCAAACTGAATGGCAGATTGGCCGCACGAAGGTGTTCCTGCGGAGCTACGTGCACGAGCCTCTGGAAGATTCGAGGAACCAGATAATAACGCGCAACGCTACAGTGATACAGAAGATTTGGCGAGGATACGTTAACCGGCAAGGTACGGCCTCTTTTCCTCTTTAAAACCCCCTGAACTTGAAGACAAAGTGGTCTTTCGTTGCGCTGTACTACAGTCTTTCAGCTGATTCGAAATAAATGACAGATTTTTATTGAGTTGGAAATTACATAAAAGTTCTTGTTCTCCAAATAGAGTACAAGCGTATAAGGGAGGCGACGCTAAAGGTGCAGCACGCTTACCGCGGTTGGAAGCTGCGAATAATGTTCATCAGGAAACGCCGGGCAGCCGTGGTGATCCAGAGTCACTTGCGGGGCGTGTTCGCGAGGGAAGTGGCCGCGGCTCTGCGAGAAATGCGACGAGTCGACGAGGAAATGAGAAAGAGGGAGCGGCTGGAGGAGGAACGAAGGATGATGGAGGACAAGAAGGCGTTGGAGGAGAGCCAGAGGTATGGGAGATCAACCCCGCTCGAAAATTTCTTAATTTCCATAAATTCCCCGTTCGCGACGATAGTCCCCGCGTAAGATAACCGCTGGAACCGATTAATCACGCGTGTCGATTCGATTGTATTGCGTTAATCGTCTCCGTTTGTGTTCCTTTTGTAGCGCGCAGTACGATGGTATTGCCGAGATGGAATCTGGGTAAGTCCAACGACGGAAGAGATCGTGTGACGTGTATATGACGGCATGCACCCGTTGCATGCAAAATATCATCGCGTGTGCCTCAAACGTATGCGAGCGTTATCGCTTCCTCGTTTGATATACACGGGCATGGTTTTATACTAAACATCATTGTAATATTAAACGCTACATCATAGAAAATCACGTGTTTATAATTGCCAGGTTGAAGAACCTGGATAGAAGAGCGGCGTAAAGCACGAAACTTTAAGATACTTCGAGAAATATTATAATTTTTGGACATTTATATATGTGAAGAGAGAACCACAAAATTACCGTAGCTTAGCACACATAGAGATATTAAATTATTCTAGATGATGCGTAGCTGAAATTTATTCTAGACTTTCCGTTGATTTTTTCGAGGCATTATTTTTCGACTATTACTTTTATTGCATCGAATGTCTGATGATATCCGTGACACGACAGCATTACACGAAATTTACTTTGCTCGTAGCACCAACATCTGCACTCCTGGAGAAGGCATCAGTCGGCAATGGTAACGCAACTGAATTTTCTTCTCAATTTTCAGGAGGGTGCAAGAAGAAATCGACGCGCTGTCGCAGATGGCCGAGCAGATGAACTCGAAGATGGCTACTACGGATTTGCAATCGGTGGACCTGGACAATCTATTCTCTTTCCTATCCGATGTGCAATCAACTAAGAGCAATCAGATTATCGAAGAAATCGGGGAACAGATGGACGAGTTGGTGGAGGACCTTGACGTAGAATTGGAGACCGTTATTCAACAAGAGATGGAATTGAATGCCAAGGCGAATGAGTCCAAGGTCGCTTCTCCTGTTGCCAACGGGCAGGAAGTGCAGTCACCGCAGCAGCAGCGGGTGCCAGGCGCGAATAACTTGAGCAGCGGCAAACTCGGTCAACCGAGTCTCCCGGAACCCACGGAACCGCCACCACCGCCGCCACCCCCGGCGCAACCATTAACTGTGAACGGCGATTCGTCAGATGACAACGGCGAGCCGATTTACGAGTCAGTGCTGCCGCGGGAGTCAAACGATCCCGATAGCCCGGTCGTCCATAACGGCGGCAGTCCGGGCCAGATGAACGGTGAGACTTGCGGATCGCCACCGCCGCCTCCGCCGGGCGGCAAAATGACGAAAGAAATCGCCGGTAGTCCGCCATCCAGACCGGAGTCCAGGAGTTCCGGCCACCATCACGCTCACCATCACCACCACCATCATCAGACGATACCCCAGGCGCAGCAGAACGGCCACGATCAGCCGCAGCCGCAATCGCAGGCGACGCAGCAGCTGCCGGTGGAGCGCGAGCAGCGGCGCAAGTGTCGCGTGGAGCGCAAACTGCAAGAGCTCGAGGACAAGAAGGAGCAGGAGAACGAGGCGACCTATCACGATATCGTGGAGTTCGCGCAGAACTACTTCAACAGCCACGAACGTTCGCCGGAGGGCACCATAATGGCCACGCTTACGAGGAAGTCGCGCGGCAAGAGCATCGAGTTTATTCCCAAGTACGAGATGGTCACGTACTACAAAGGGTCCAGCATCCCGAACTCGCATATTCATATGTACGATCCCGATAACGTGAATGTTGCTTGTTCCGTATTCAGGGTATGTCTGCATTAATTAGACTACGTTAGATTACAGAAAACTGAAAAAAAAAGAATAATTATTCTTCACTTATAAGCGAAATGTAACTCACGAGTCATTTAAAGCCGGCGATCTGCGCGACAGCCTTAAAGTTTTTTTCATTTATTCTATTAGGTGTACAAAAAAGTTCTGAGCTTTTTTTGTAAAATTCAATCTTCATTCAAAAACAAATAAAAAAATATTAATTAGCGAAATATTCCCCGTTTGCATCAACGACCTTTTGCCATCTTTCGGGTAGCTTGCGAATTCCTTGACGATAGAAGCTCACCGGCTTCGAAGCGATAAACTCATCAATGCATTTTCGTATCTCTTCAAATCTCACAAAATGTGTATCAGCCAAATGATGCTGCAGCGACCGGAATAGGTAGTAATCGGAAGGCGCCATGTCTGGGCTATACGCCGCGTGCTGGAGAAGTTCCCAGCCTAACGCAAAGATATAGTCCTGAGTCGCTTTTGCAACATGTGGTCGAGCAGTGTCATGAAACAAGATCACTTTACGACTCCCTTGGCCAGTAAATGGCCTCTTTTCTTCTAAAGCATCGCTCAAATTGGTCAATTGTTGTTAGTAGCGGTCTGCCGTGATTGTTTCACCCGGTTGTAACAACTCGTAATGCAATACACCTTTCCAATCTCACCAGATACAGAGAAAATCTTCAAGACTGAAATCTCCTTGGCGAAATTTTTGATACCATCTTTTACATGTAGTATGACTTACAGCGTTCTCTCCATATGCAGCACAAATCATTGCAGTGGCTTCAGCAGCATTTTTCTTCAGATGAAACGCGAAGTGGATGGAAAATCGAATATGCTCGTTTGTTATTGCCATCGTGAACACTACTAATTTTTGAGATTATGTGCATCAAACGCCAAACCGTATGGCATTTTAGAAGGCCAAATGTCAACGCTTTAAAACCGCAAAAGAGCGGGATGATATATAAAATTTAAATTATTATTTCGGTTGTATGAAATCTAGAGCTTAGAACTTTTTGTACACCTAATATATTTTTTTAATATATATCAAATACTGTGGCAGACGTAAATTATGCTAAATTAGTTTAACATGATTTCAAATTTCATAAACTTCTATCTATTGAGACTAGAATTGTGAACATTGTAGAAACTATAGAAAATTCTTTTCCTTAAAGAACTTTATCAGAATTACGTTTAATCTTTTCGCAGGACTTGTGCAAGTATATTCGCGGCGAGATGAAGCTGGACCAGGAGATAACCACGATTCAGAGTATTATCGCTTATGGGATCGAGCGGGAGGAGTTGAGGGACGAAATCTTCGTGCAATCCATGCGTCAAGCGACGAACAATCCCAACGCCGAGTGGGCAGAACGCGTATGGCTATTGTTGTGCCTGGCAATCGTAGCCTTTCAACCGAGCAAGCTGCTTTACAAGTACTTCGTCTCCTTCCTGAGAAAGAATCTTGCCCTCGAGGGCAAACTGAGGCAGTACGTGCAATGGTGCGTGGACAACTGCAAGAATACCAAGGTGTCTTGCAGGCAACATCCACCGTCCACGGTGGAGATCGCTGCCATGAGAAGACTGGGCACTATAGTATGTAGGTTCTTCTTTCTGGACGGAAGAACGAAAGCGATCGATGTACATCCGACCGATACGGCCGCTGACGCCGTCGCCAAGCTGGGCGAAAAGTTGGGTCTTCGATCGCTGGAGGGTTGGGCCATCTATCAAAGCAGACCGGACGGAGAGGAGCATGTGCGAGCTCACGATTATCTGTACGACGTGATCGCCGCGTGGGAAATGTAAGTGCGAACGTAATTACTTACGTAGAATTAATGAATAACTATCGTGTATCTTTAACTACAGGAAACAATGCAAATTGAATACGGCACAGTCGTCATTCTCGACGCTGCGGCGCGGCAATAACCCTACTTTGGGCAGCGGCGACAATCGTTTTGTCTTCAAACGAAGATTATTCCGTAATCCAAGAGAGATCTCGCAGGACCCCGTGGAAGTTAATATGTTATACGCGCAGGCAGTCTACAATGTCGTAAAGGTACGAGGACACACGATGCTTCTTTATAACAAATTAATTGTTCGAGTCGTTATTCTTATGGTCATCCATTTCTTTCAGTGTGATGATTTCCCAGTGTCCGAGAAAGTGGCATTACAATTGGCAGGATTGCAAGCGCAAGTGTCCCTCGGTGATCCTAAAGATAACGACAGACTGGATTATTACAGCGAAGTGGACAGCTTCCTGCCCTACAGAATCAGTCGGGCTCGCGGCGATGATGTTTGGGTGCCGATTATAGCGCAGGCACATCGACAATACGGCGCCGGGCGTAAAGAGCTCGCCGCCAAGGTCCTGTATCTGTCCTGCGTGATGCAATATCCGCTTTACGGCACAACGATGTTCAACGTGACTTATCGCGGATATTGGTCTTACGGCAACCAATTGATTCTCGGCATCAATTGCGACGGTCTGATGCTAATCAAGCCAGATGACAAATTCGTTCTGTCCGAGTATCGTTACCAGGACGTCGAAAGCATCATGCTGGACCCGAGCGACTCGTTCATCACAATCTCGCTGCTGCGACACAATCCCGACAGTTCGCACAAGTGCTTCGTTTTCGAGACCCCGCAGAAGAACGAGATAGGCAGTCTGATCGTCAGCTACTGCTCGGCGCTAGCGGGTTGGATCTCGGAGAACGAAGTGCCCACGAAGAAGCTCAAGTGTATCACTAACGAGGATCGCATCCGGCTCTACCACAATCTGGTCAACTGCCGGCGAACTCTAGTCGACTCGGAGATCCTCAGGAAACCGCAGGATTCCGGCGGTGGTTTCCTCCGGAATACACTCAGAAGATTGTCGAAGCACCGGATAGAAAAGCTTCGGCAGGAAAGTGCCGATCACGGTGAGACTTACAAGGGTTTCCCGTATGCTTACTGGGCGTTCAGCAGGCAGCAGATACCGCAGAGCCTGTCGAAACTGCCCGATCCCGACGAGCAAGTCGCTCTAAATATCTTCCAGTTGATTCTGACGTACGCTGGACTCGGCCAGAACGGGGACACGGTGCGTAGGGTCGAGGACGAGCACGTGAATCTCATACAGACCGTAATGGAGCGTTGCATACGAAAGGAAAACCTACTGGGCGAGTTGTACCTCCAGCTGATCAAGCAAACCACCGATCACCCAGATCCGAATAATCGTGTCAACCTGCGACACTGGGCATTACTCTCGCTCGCGTGTTCCGTGATCCTGCCGCCTCAGAAGACAATACGCAAGTACTTGATCGCACATCTGAAACGATGCGCCAGCGATTACGTCACCGAGGAGGGCAAGTACGCGAGATTCGCAGAAAAGTGCCTTTACAAGACTCAGGGCACTCGCAGGCGGCAGTGGCCGCCGAGTCGCGAGGAGATTATGTGCACCATCAATCGCCGGCCGATCTACGCGAGATTCCACTTCATGGACGGCCAATACCACGCCGTCGAGTTTCATCCATCTGCGACCGCCAGGGACGTCATGGAGATCATAAAGACGAAGATAGGACTCGAGGAGACTGCTATGGGTACGCTCGGAGTTTTTATCTTCCCACATCATTTTGTTATCATTTCATTTTCTTCGATGAATTTTTCAGAGTTACAATATCACGCGCTCGTTAATTAAATACTGATATATCTTCAATCACAAAATGGGAAAATATTGCAGATTAATTTGTCTCAATTCGTCTTTATTCGATTGATTTTTATCTGTCTTCTTTTACTCTTTGTCAGGCTATGCGATTTATGAGGTGTTGGGGCCGACCGAGCGATCGCTGATTCCTGAGGAGAAGATAGCCGACGTTATGTCCAAGTGGGAACGGTACAGGGCGGCGTCGCAACAGGGTCAGCAGACACGCAAGCATGTGCATCACTTTTTCCTGTTCAAGAAACATTTGTTCTTGGATCAATATATGAACTTGGACGATCCTGTGGAAAAGGAGTTATTGTATCATCAAGTGCTGCACGACTTGCGAGCCGATCGATTTCCCATCACCGAGAAAGAAGCTGTGAGTAACCCGGCTGTAACAGCTTACCAAGCTATGGAACTATTTGATTTTTCTTTACACGCATAATTATTTTGCATATTGACGTGCATTGAAATAAAGTTCTCAAAGAATCAGTACAAGTTCCTGATCTTTTATGCTCTTGTTTTACATTATATTGTATAATATTTAGTTTTCTCTTTTAGTTTACTTTATTTCGTAGAATTTAGTATGTAACCTCTTGCATGCACAATTGTTGTATTCTATTGTAAAGGTTTCACGGGAGTAATTTCACTTGCAGATGATGCTGACGGCTTTGCAAGCGCAGTTGGAATTGAGCGATTGTCTGGAAACCATATCGGAACACGATTATCGAACGATATCGAGTCACTGCCTGTCTGCGAGACTGGTGCCGTGCCTGTGCGTGGATGGTGTGCGCCAGCACCATCAATCCCTGCGCGGAATGACGCCGCCGGAGGCGAAGAAGGCTTTCCTAAATCTGATCCAGTCGTGGCCGTTGCATCGCGCGACGATCTTCGACGTGATGCAGTCGTTCACCTCGAATTGGCCGCGCGTGCTCTGGCTGGCCGTCGACCAGCAGGGCTTACATCTTCTCGAACACCGGTCCAGGAACGCGCTATGTACTTACGAATATAGCAGTATTCTAAGTTATACGCCCGCCGTTAATTGCTTCATGATCATTACCGGTACGGATAAGAAGCAGAGCAAGGTCATCCTCACCACGTCGCAGGTAATGTGAGCCAAACGATCTCTATTCGGCATATCTACTTAGACCTTGCAGAGAAACTCACTACAAATTCCCGCGCGATCTTTCCGTTTTCGTTCGCAGCTTCAAACAAATTCAACAAACTCAATAAAGCAACGATATAAAATAGAAATTGCCATAAACATTAAGTATCGACATTTAAATGAGAAAACTTTTAAACGTCATTTACAAGATTAAAAAATATAGCGTGCGATACTCGGAAAGTAAAAGCGATATTTTCGAAAATTTGCTCGACTCCTGATAAATTTGAGACTTCCTCCAGGCAGAGAAGAATTCCCCGAGAATTCTACAATTGCAGAACGTTATCGTTTTACTTCTCAGGCTCATCAGATAGCGAATCTGATCCGTGAGTACATGGAGGTGCTTCAGTCGCCGCCGGAAATACCGAGGCGGGACTCGACGATGGCCCAACAGTTGGCCGCCCAACAGCAGCAGCAGCAGCAGCAACAATATCAGCAACCGCCTGCGAACATGCCGACGTCCGCGGCCGGCGGAAGAAAGTCTCGGCCCGCTTCGATGTTACATAGAGGTGCTCCGGTGATACAGTCACAGGCTAGTTAGAATGGCTAGGGCGATACCTTCACGGGCGTTAAAGTTTCCTTTCAACCTGCTACTTATCGAGTTTACGTTGTTGGCCACCGCACGTTCCATTACCAAGTGCCATAAATTCGAGATTACGCACACGACGCCAAGTAGCGGCAGTGTCTATTTTATAAGGAATAATACGCATGTACACGCTATTGTTAATTTCCGAACCGTCATGTCCACCGCGATGAAGCGTTCCCTCTATGTAACTATCTTAGCGACTTACTCCGAGATTAAGACACGTAGAACGACGTTTAGTATCAGGTTGTGGCGATAAGAACGATTTATATTTAAACGCGTCACGTGTTTAGTGCTAAACGCGGCTATCTGATCCTGAATATGATCCTCGCATGTTAGCTCCGGATAATGTAGTACCTAAGAGACGTCACGGAGACACCCGGAAGACAATCGAATCTTCAGTGTCTTTCCAATGTCGTTCAGACTTTTGTCTCGCTCGGAGAAGCCGCGTTCAGCAATAAACGCGACGATTAGATAGGAATACGAATATACGGGACAAAGTCTTAAGTTAATTATGCTTTTTTTCGGCCGGGCCTATCGGGGCGACGATGGATCGTCGGGCAAAGATGGCACTAGAGCTTAGGGATACTTATTTCTTCCACTATTTATTGGATTAGCTTAGAGCTCGAGAGAAAACGTCAAAGACTAGATTTAGTCTCCGCGAATTTAGCCGATTTAGGGAGATGAGTGATAAATAACTGCCATTAGAAGAGTTATTGACCGCAAGGGGGAAAGTCGCCGAGGACTTTTCCATTTCTATTGTGACCGTTATCATTGTTGCCTTTTTTACGAGCGACCACCGCCACGTTTTTTGATAAAGGATTTTTGCAGCACGAAATATAAACGCGAGAGCTATATACGGCGATATTTAGCGTTCAAGCAATTATTCCGTATACATTAATTCCGATCGATAGTGTTTTATCCCTCCGGCATATCAGTTAATATCAACTGAAGAAGAGTGATTAAGGAGCCGCGCAAGTATATGCGAAGCGACCAAGAAAAAAGAAAAACTAAAAACCAAATGCAATCTTCCGAGCGTGAGTTAACGTTTGACTGAGCATTACCTGTTAATATATTTATATTAATTCCTGTGAACACAGATTTTAAACGCGACGATACAGTGGCAGCCCAACACTCGATAATCGACACATTATAGATTTGCAATAAAGGAATCTATTGCGGATTATTTAATGAAAATAATTCATGCGCGAGAAGAAATGCTCTGTTGAAACATTCGCATTTTGTGAAATTGAAGGATATACCCTAGAACTTTTCGACCACCGTTGTATTTCCTGAAACTCGAATATAACCGCCAGAAGATCGTTTTCTAAGCCGATTTATTAACGTTTATATAACATATTTAGGAGGATGCTAAACCCGTCTGTTTTATCGACATTTTTGTTTAGAACTAATCTTTTAATTGGCTTTATAGAAATGCAAAATTCTTATACGGAATTAAAGTACGCAGCAAAATCTACACTATTCTGGTCGACTTTATATCAAAACCAAAAAAACAAATTTTACTAATTTTTGGCATACTTGACAATATTTGCTTGATACAAAAATTCTACACTATATATATACAAAATGAGACCAGACTAATCTAGGGATAACATATAAGAACAATATCGTGCAATTAGAACTAAGATTAATAGCCTAGAAAAAAAGATTACTTCTAATTACCGCAAGTCTAAAAATCCAATTCTAGAAGACGAAAAAAAGATCAGTATGGCGTGTAAAAATAGTTGCAGGCTTTCTCGAGAGATGTTACTGCCAAACATCTGTCAGATTGTCGGTAAAGCCATGGTGTCGACGATTCTAGAATTCGATCTAAAATCTCGGTCTGAGCAATGTGTAGCTAATAAAATTGCTGCTTTTTCGTAAAAGTTGCAAATCGATTGGCTATAAATTTCTCGGACCGAATTCTAACATCGTGAACACGAGATCATATACAGGGTGAGGAAAAAGTACAGGACCGGTAAAATATCTCGAAAAATATGGGAGATACGGAAAAATGTTTCAGACAAAAGTTGTTAATATTAATTAGTAGAATAAGATAGTATAATAAACAAGATGGGGTTCCATTAAAAAAATGGCGGCGACCTCCATATAATCATAAAAAATTAATTTCGTTCGAAAATTAATTTTACCATTATATAGCTCTTTTAAAACCGTACAACTTTTGTCTGAAACATTTTTCCGTATCTCCCATATTTTTCGAGATATTTTACCGGTCCGGTACTTTTTCCTCACCCTGTATATGGTATGTATATACAATACTTTCTTATCTGACAGAAGAGGTTATCTGGAAATTTTTGTGTGGGTAATAACCCACATAGCACATAATATCACATAATATATCAGTAATATTATAATATTGCAATGTAATATTACATTAATATTACTGATATGTTACATAGAAATATTACACAGTAATGTAACAGTAATATTGTGCTGCAAGATATCAAAATGTCGATAATTGACGCGATCTCCTATCTTATCGACACTGATCGAGTTCTCCAGCGGCTTTAGCATCCCCTTAACGATGTGTCTTTTGCATAAATTATACACAATAAATGATCGATACTATATATCGATTCACAATAGCCGCGGATTCAACGATTAAGATTTAAGATTCTTTTAACAAGTGTACTGAACATTAACTTTTTACTGTTAATTCTAATTTATCGATTCTTTTTAATATCATAAACCGAGTAATGATATTGACTTTAGAACTCAGTTGTTTCGACGTAAACGATTTTAACAGACTTTACTCGTGTGTTTCAATTCGCGGGATCACATTCTTTTTCGCAGTCAACGTGCAGATCTCGAGTAACAAATTGGTTGTGCGACAAATGGTAAACGAATCGACTGATCTTTATTCTCCAGACAATCCTACCAATATCGTCACTTTTCTTCGTATAAAGTTAATCAATTAGGAGTAAAAACAGTATAAGCGAGAAAATGTATCCATTGTATATCCGCGCGATTAACGCGCTCGCATTTGTCGGAAAAAAAAATACGAAATTGCGTCCAGTCGACTTTAGTTAGTTTTCTTTTTAATCCGAGAGGTGAAATTCGCTCGTATGTGTAAATACATGAGAAACGTTCCATCGTATTAAGTTCTGCAAGTATCTTCACTGGTTCAGTGGTTTCTTGTCAGAATCCGCAGTAACATAAGGATGGCAATCTTATTAATTTTACACATAATATTCGCGAGGAAAGATGTACTTATATAAGTTTTAATATTTACTTGTATGTTTCAAGGATAAGAATTAACCGAGAAAGATGAGAACGAACGACGATCTCTAGTTTAATATTTCGCGTTGAACAAGTGTTGGTTTAATTTATTGTACTTGAGATATGATTTCAGTAGAATTAATTTGGTAATACGTGAACTCGTGCATAATTCAAGAATTTGAGGAACTCGTTGGGTTTTATAAGAACGCAAATGTATTCCCGAATATTCTCAGGAACGTCGTAGAGAAGCACTGTTTTGTCGCGATAAAAACGCGACGGAGATGGTTGTTTTGTTAGTTATCGTTTCCACTTGAAGGTTTGGCGGAACCTCGACGTGTGCAGAGACAGACTGTGATCCACTTTGGAAGTCTTTAGTCTTCGAGAGCCGTTTAAACCGAGTGAGACTATGTTTCATGTTATTATACGGTACACCCAACTCTCTTTTTTTTACGCTATATACAGGCGTTAATTTTAATTATCTAATAATCTAATATATCTAATAATAAATTAATGAAAACTTTTTAATCGGACACGCGTCTGCCAATATATTATGTTAAAAACCGAGTAATATCCTAGACAAACTTAGATATTTTTCAATTATCGATCTAACAACTTGGGTGTCGTCGTCAGATTCGATTATCAGTCATACGTTGCTCGTTCACCCTTATTCTCTTCAAATTCAGTCATGTGAACAGTTTTCAATGCAAAACACAACATGCGAACGGGTTTTCCAAATGATTCTTCTTGTACTGCGTAAAAAGAGAGTTGGGCGTATACGTGATGCTTGCGTATGTCTGGGAGTGCTCAGAGAACGCGAGGCTCAAGAGACATCTGAGGGACGTCTGTGAATAATTATTTTTCAGACACTTGGGCAACGTAGAGGGGTGTCTTGGGTGCCCAAAGAACGTCTGAAAGTTTAAATTTCTGAAAGGAGAAAGGCTCTTAAAATTTTCAGGCAACTCTTGGACATCCACTCCCTCTCGGACTCTTGCCTGAATGTCTGAGAAGTTGAATCCCGCAAGACATCTTAATATTTCAGACATCCTTTAGATATACTCTGAATGTTTCGCGTTGCGTTTTCGTGTGTATGTGCGTGTGTGGGTGGAAGCGTGATTAATTATAAGGACGATGCGCGCGTGCATGCATGTTATTTAAGTGTTGGCGCCTGCCAGCACACATGTAGCTTCAAGCGAAGTATAAGTTATTGGTTGACGATGTTATATTGATATATATATGTATGCATATAGACATGCATATATATCCAACGTGTATATATGTGTGTGTATATGGAAACAATGACGCTGTGTGTATATAAATATATAACTATATATAGATATGAGATCGCGAACGTTGCGCGTTTTAAAGTGGCCGTACAACAGGTGAGTGGAGAATCAACGCGTGACGCCATTGCCGTAAGTGCAAGAGACATTTGCGCCTACATATTATATAAAAAATATACATACGTATTATATATATCAATGAATAAATAAATAAATATATATATATATTCTATTATTATTCTATTATATATCGATCAATAAATAATTAAACAAATAAATATATATATATATAACAGAAGGGTATATATATTTTCTATTTTATATAATACTTATATAGAAAATATATATATGTATGTATGTATAAATTAATTTAATGTATTGTATTAAATTAATTTATATCAAACAAGAACTACACCCTGTGCGTCACGCAATTGGGACGGGCTGTAGTTCTTGTTGAATTGAAGACAGAAAAATATTAGCAAAGGAAAAAATCGGTTTAGCAAGATCCATTTTCCTATGTTCTCACTTTCTTTTTCATAAGTGCAAGAATATACCGGGAAGGTGTTTAGTCATAGAAATTGTTTGAGACGCAAATCACTTTTTCATGCAAATTAATTTATTCGCAAATTAATACATGAAATTAATGGAGGATATCGCGTAGGCGATACAGAGAATTGAACGAGGACACGGTTATTCTTGCCTTTGCTTTATATTTGAGACACTTTAGACAACAATCAGACAAATAACAATCAGACAAATATTCTTTCAGGCAATTGCCCGTGTAATTATTTGTGCGACACGAGCGACAATTTAACTCGGATGCCAGTATATATCTCATATTTCTCTTTATTATAATATATATATTATATACATATATATATATATTATATGAATATATACGCATCTTTGTTTTCATCTAATCCTACTTTGTGACCAGCTTCATGACCACGGCACCGAGGAAACCAAATCGAGACAGCAAAGACAGAGGCAATCATTTTTGTGCACCCGCGTACATTATTTTTTTTTCTCTTCTTTTTACATCAAATAATCGCCACAATAATAAAACTGTGATAATAAAAATGATGACAATAACGATGACGCTCGGCGTGTAAATGGAATAGTAACAATGATGGATCATCGGTCATGATGACAAATAATCTATCTGGATATCGACAACCATTAAGGTGGATAAGTATATCGTAACACCTCACCCTTAAGTATTAAGAGCCGAAAAAGTGGTAACAAACAAATGCAGTATGCAAATTTCAAACATTTTGGACAACATGCTCTTCCCATTTGTATCGTTTATTGTGATCCCCCCTCCCCCGCTCTTGTCCATTCATCCCTCTCAATTTTCACAGCACCTTCTCTTTATCTCTCATTGCATGCGTATGCTCGTTTCGCTATTGAGTCACGTCGGAATAAAATGGATTTTCTCTCGTGGAGCGCGGTAATCGAGTGTGGTGTAAGTCGTGTATACCTCAATTACATAAAATACATAGTGTATGTCTGTGTATGTATGAATATATTTATATATATAATAAATAAGCATATATACTATATATATTATATAATCAATATATATATATAATATGTATTATATATATAATATATACATATATATGGACACAAACACACACACGTGTACATGTGCATACATACATACAACACGCACACATATACACACACACGCGGACATACACTATATACTATATTAATTATACTGATATGTTAATATATAATTTTACCCTCGCGTCTGCTAGGTTCAATTAATCGTCTCTGCCTCTAATAAAATTTGTACAGAAGTGTGTGTATGCGTGCGTGTCGCGGATGCGACGACACGTCTCGTGTTCGCCAACGTCCACCCTTTGCCGTTTGTTTCTCCTCGTTTTGGCACTTGCAATTTAATTGCTGAGATTCTTTACGGACACGTAAGAGAGAAGGACGGCGTATGCTAGAAGCAAGCAATTTATCGTTTTTCTTTCCAGGTGTGTAACTCGACAGATCTCGGAGTTGCGTCTACGATGAATGGAGCAGGAAAAACGCACGTGGTCCACAGGAAAAAGAAAACTGATATCTCGTGCACCGGGTCTCTCTAACATTAGCCTCATTATGCCTATCTCTCTCTCTCTCTTTTTCTTTATATCGGAAAACATCGAAAGCATATCAATACGCGCGACTCAGTCCTCATATGTATCTCGGGTCTCTCCCTTTCTTTCTTTTTTTCTTAGTTTCGTTCCTCCTCCCGAGAAGCGAGAAAATGGCCGTTTGCCACAAAACCGTGCCGTAGACTACTTACAGCCACTTCACTGAGATTCGCGAACATAATAAAACATACAAAAATAATCTTACGACACGCGGACCGCCGATCCCTCGATCGCCAGTCCGTGACGTTACGCAAATCGAAATATGTAACTTATCTCGTGTTACGTGTTTTGTGTATCTTTGTCCGTGTACGTGTGGGTGGCCGCAATTCTCTCCGACTTGTATCTGTATTTGTGAAAGTATGCTATATATAGCATATATATGTGTATGTGTGTGTACATGTATGTGTATATGTGTGTGTATATATAAGAATGTTGCCTGAAAATTTCCCGTGAGATCGTAACGAGATCGTTACAATGTCACGGCGAAGCTTCGTCGGTAGGAATGCTCGCGTTTGATTCGCATCGGAGGAAATGCATCGGCCTTCAGCACCAGATAATAAAAGTTCATAAAACTAACGTTAATATTTTCTACAGTTGACGAGATATAAATACAAGAAATAAATAATGCTCGTTTGTAACGCTCGCTAAATACATCTATCTAATGGCGCGGGTGCAGAACGGGCCTTGGTTTTTCTTTCTTTCTTTTCTTTTTTTTTTTTGGCAACGGACTCGCGAAAATGGGATACGCGAGATCGCGAGCGGTGACTTCTCGTCCTCATCCCCCGTTGCAAAAGAGAACGGTCGAAGTTAACATGTAACGGTGAATTTTCTTCTCTGCTCGTCGAAAACAATTTGCCGATTCAATCAATTGCAGGGGTCGCTTAATTGAAGGTCTCTCCGAGAACAGACGGCCGATTTTGCACACGCGCGCTTCTTCTCTATCACAATTGTAAAGATCGTGGAAGGGAACCGCTCCTCATACGCATCATCATCTCTACACGCACACTACTCGCACACGCACGCACATAGATCCACGTACCAGGTATCTATATTGCGACGAGATAGGCTTAAGTAATTCACGTCAAGCGGAATCAGCACAATTTGAAACGCAGTAAACATCGGGAATATACGAGTATACAGACAAACGCGGGTCTCTCGCGATCGTCGAACACCTCCCGACGATTCTGCAATTCGCCCACCTTTCGCCCTTTTGATTTTCTCTTTGGTTTTCCTCCCTAACAATTAATTACACGTCTGTCTGTACGCACGATTCGTCACTTAGAGGCCCTGCACTATCGAGCGATGCACACCCAGATATAACAACGCTGTACAAAACTAACGAACGCTATTTAAAATTACGCAAAACTAGATCACGCGAGTATCCGTGCGAAATAATATGCTCGGTGTAAAGCGCTAACGAAGCCGAGCGTACGGTTAAATTCTTGCGCGAGATCGTGTTTATTTGGCGTTGCGGCGATGGTAACTTCATAATTGTGCTTCGCTAGACTCTCTGCTATGCAATCATCCCGTTAGAACGATGGTTTTATATCCGAGTGTCCAATAAACTATATATATAAAAAAAATTAACATTCACATTTCCATATACGGTCGCCTGATGTGTGTCGCGTTTCCGGTTTTCTCCTTTTTGACGGATTTGACGCAAAACAGTGCCGATTAAGTCTAATCGAAAGACAATAAATTTAACAACGATTCACACGATTTATATACTCATGTATACTCGGAGGTAAATTCGGGGCGCGGGGCGTTATTACGTAATCCTAGAACGAAGCGATTCGCGATATCTATATCTTACGCAAGAATTTTCACAATGTGTAAAGCCGTTTAACGGTAACGACAAACAACGTAACATATATCTTACATTTCGCTATATATATATAAAGTCAACGATAAAGTTAGCGATGGTACGTGGAAGTGTGAAGCGGTTGAATTGAGCGAGATACTGACAGAAAAAAAAACCGATGGCACGCGATTTTTATAGTTAACAACAATCATTATATTTTTTTACGTATCATCATTTCTTTCAGCATCTCCCTCGAATTCAGCCGAACACGTTTCTATATTTTCGATTATTACGGACGGCTATTTCCTTTGTTTCTCTCACTCCGTTCCTCCTCTGTTTTTTTCCCCTCCTTGTCCTTCCGTCTGTTGTCAGAGGAAATTTGCTCGTAGAATATATTAAGAAAGTCAATTATCGCAAGGTACATTCATGTGCTTAAGCTATGTTGAGTAATACATAGACACAAAAATAGTCAGATCTTTTTCAACTACAATAAATCTAGTTCTAATTGTAGATCGGACACGCAAAATTATGCAAGCGCCGAAAAGAGATTAATTTCTGAAGAATTGAAGAAAAAAAACTGCACATAATTGAGAAGCTATTAATCAAATAGCTTATAAGAGTAATTATAAAATTGTCATAATTATATAAAAATAAAGGCAGAAGTAATTTTGGGTGCCATGACACAATAAATATAATAAAATACACCCACGATTTTTGTAAAATAAAAGCTCTCTTTGCAAAGAATATGAAATGGATAAAGTTGTAATAAGGGAGGAAAAATTAGCATTTGCATCGCGTTTTGCATTTCCGGTTTACAAATGTTCGACGATATCGTGTATGCGTGTGCGTGTGTATACGTATGGCAACATAATAATTTAATTTCCTTCGTATCAAGTAACAAATATAGAGAACAGGTAAAATAAATGCCACGGAGAGGCGTTTGTTCATTATTTTTTTTTGGTCACAGGCAAGGTCGCAATCCGCGCATCTCGAAACCTTCGAACGCCGTTTGCCAGTCACTATAACAACTTGTGCGTTGTTACAAAGTACACGGCATCAACGACGACAAGAGTGATCGCTCGACGTTTACCAAAGCGAAGCTGATGCTGATTATTAACGCTGATTATTTACAGGATTCTCTCTCGAAACGTTTCTTTTTCTCTTTATATTGATTTTATCCGACACCGTGCATCACACACAGGCATAAGACGATATATAGAGTTCCATATTGCACGCGCTCTTCTTATTTTTCAGACCCAGAATAAAATCCAAGATTCATTCGGGTTCAGCGACATCAATCCCTACTTCATTTTCTCGTATCTTGACTAACATCAAGATCGTTGAACTGAAATCAAACTTAGGGATTTTAATGTAGGTCTGAAGAAACAAAAAGGACATCATTCTACAATGCAATTGTAACATATATACATATACATTTATATATGTATATATATATGCATACATATATACATATACATGTATCTCCTTATATCTTAGAAAGGTACTATCGTCGGTAGTCACGAGATCCTATTCACTTGAAGCGCTGGAAACATAAATGGACCAAGTTTCACGACGCCAATTTCGAATTTTAAGTCATTGTGTTATAAAAGAAACGCGCGCGACTAATGTGAAGTAACACAAGTGATCACAGAAAATATACATGGCCTATCTTATAGTTATGAAAAGTATAGAGTCCGCGAGGTGTCTCGCCGGATATCTTGGACTTGAACCTCTTCGAAACTGGACCCGGTCCACTCGTATCTTCGGCGCTCCACCTAATCTCTATATTGCAACAATGTTAATTTCTTTCTCGTTTAGCATTTTTCTTGCATTTACGATTTATATCATTCTTTTGTTAATACGCTATTTGGATATACGTACAACAATATTACATTTACATATATATATATTTATATATTTATATATACACATATATATATGTATATCATACAATCATACATTTATATATACATACAACAATATTACATCAACTGACATTAAAATCAAATCCATTGCATTGCAATGGCATCAAATCTACGCATTGCACCTGCCCTCAACCTTTCGTTCGGGCTATACGTGACGTTTTGTCACTACAAACGTAATATACAAGTTCTGTGTCACTTTGGTTCTAAATAGAATACGACGCAGGTGCCCGGTAGACGATGCAGGAAAATAGCGGACAACCCGCGTTAACAGCAGGTCATTTTCTTTGTGCATTAAACGAGTGACTAGTCATTACAAAAATCTCACGGCGAATACTCGCAGATCGGGGAATCGAGTTGTGGAGCACTATCGTCGAGATAATCCTGTCGGTGTCCTAAATCCAGATAGCTTCCCGACGACGATAGTTCTCCCTCGCAAGTACAAATTGCGTTAATTGTAATTAAAAAAAAAGAAACTACAAAAAAAATTAAGCATCACCTAGACGATAAATTTCGTCTTAATGTAAAAATCTTAACGACGAATTTGACGTTTAATCAACGGTTGCAACGACGTTCAGCACGGGTGTAACGCAACCATCAATTGAACGAAGCAACCGGCACTATACAAAAGGAGTACAAATCGGTAAGTAATCTGACCTATCATAACAGGAAAGTTATAAATATGGAATTGGAGGGACGTCGCTTTAACCGTACAAGTAACGTTTCGATAAAAATCTCTGAATAATAAAAACTCACGCGACTTTGGAAATACTTTCTAAACTAAAAACACTCCCGTATTTATCTTACACTCGCGAGAAAATTAATGGAAGAGTGCGTATGCCGTCGCGAGCGATTTAACTTAACAGAAGGAAGCAGGCAAATAAACTAACGCACCCGTTCTCGCGGTCCTCGATGACCGTCGAAGACGAGAAGTTAGAATACCACCTCACTTGGCTTTCAGAATCACCGCGTCGCTCGAACGGACAACAATTCGGTTATCGGGTGTTCTCGAGAGAGAGCTTATCACAAGGTGTACTGAGATCCGAAAGGAATTTTGACGTTACGTCGGAGTCGATTTTGTCGAATCGATGTGCTAAGGACGGCAATTGTTGTGTTCTTTCGTAGATCCGTTCGGCGATCGTCGAGGTAACGCGACACGAGCGTATGACCGCGATAATAAATATGTATATACACGCACCGGCATAAATGCCGTCCCTATCCGTGTGAGGCGCACGCACACAAAAAGCGAACGATCAATCCGAAAATCGCACCGCGATCGTCCGATGATCGGATTAGTCACCCGCTTGTTTGTCTGTGTGTGTGTGTGTGTGTATGTGCGTCTTACACAAATAGGGACGGCATTTGTCGATGCGTGTACATATACATATATGCATATATATACATATGTATATATCGTCACGAGAAACGAGAGGACTGATACGCCGAAATAGACATCCGATAACACTCGATATAAATCTAACAGGAGAAGTCGCGCCGTACGACCCTCTTCACTGTTTTTCTTTTTTTGCCGTTTTAATGCACGTACATTGTAATCCTAGACATAACAATATAAGTATACGATATAGCTGTAATTTTCTTTCGAAATAACGCACGAGACCGTCTTTAATGCTTTGTTATTTTGTTTTTCTTCTTCTTAAAGCGTAGGCCGAACTAACCCGTTTCTCTCGCTCTCTTCTCTCTAAGACTTTGACTCGATCACCGTAACACGAATCCTCAGGGACCGTTCCGTAAATCTCCGTTCTGACTAGATTCATGGTAAATACACGTATGCCGACGAAGCTTCATAGACGCGCCGGGAGAATGCGAGTTCGGTAATCACGTTTGACTGGTGTTACGAATATGAGGGAGACTCGAACGAACGTTGTCCGTCATTTGCGCTTTCGTCAGGTACTTTTACAAACGAGAGAACCCTCCATCGCGTATCGACGGGCCGGGATAGAATTCGCGCGTGTGTGTCGCTGAAGCTCCGTAGGCTCGGTGAAAAAATATGAGCATAGTAATCATGTTTGATGACACCGAGAATACGAAGAGACGCGAGCTAACGGTCGTCTTGCGCCTTCATCAGGTACTTTTTACATCGAGATAGATTTTCCTATCGCGTCGACGGGCCGAAGAAGGATGCGCGTACGTCGACGAAACGTTAATAAATAGTTGTTTCTTTTTCCCCCTTTGTTTTGCGAATATAGACCCGAAAATTATGTTCGACGATGCCAAGAATACGAAAAGATGCGAGCTATCGATCGTCTTGTGTCTTCGTCAGGTACTTTTACATCGAGATAGGTTCTCTATCGCGTCGACGGGCCGAAGACGATAGACGAGTCACAGGGGACGAGAAAAAACGCCGATAAATATAAGGAGACGTGCAATTAGCGGCCGTAATCGGATTACGACCGGTCGGTGACGGGGATACCGTGGCGCGAATCAATATACACGATTTGTAGGAGACGCCACGGTGTTGGTATAGCGGGAGGTATACACATGGAAGTACACAGGAGAAGAAAGGTATCGACACAGTCTCCACATTGGGAAAGTTAATAACCCCTAGCGCGCTTGGAACGTTACAATTTGCTGGTCAACGCGCGATCGCTCTAGCTACGACAGCGAGACGCACGGTCAACGAATGTGTCTCGGGCTCCCTTCCCTCACATCGCCCTCGTAACTTCGAAGTGGCGCAAAGAATTCCCATTCTCGTACGAGCTCGAAAGGTCGGTATCGTGAGGATCCGGGTGTCCGGGAAACAAAGGTAAGTGCTCCTTACAGTCCTGCTTGCGCTCTTATTTTGCAGGCCTAAGATCTGCGAAGGACATAAAAATGCACGTTTATACAATGGCGATATCATGACGTAGAGTCGCACACCTGTCGTCGCCGACGACGACGAGACGCTCGCTGCGTCGTTCTCGGGTGAGACGCGCCGAGAAGCGCCCGATACTAACGCATGCTCTCAATATTGCTATCGACTTTGCTCTCGTTTCGTAACTACTACAATTAAGTACTAAACAATTTTTTTTTCAACACTCATTACGTTTTCTCTATCAATCTATTGTCTACGACACTGAAGTTTGGATATATTATGTCCCTCGCGTCTCTTTATTCACCTGCTCCAGCCCAAACGTCTCTAAGTAGGTGTCTTTAAACAGATTCAAGGTCTACGACCTCACGGTACGTCGTTTTGAAACAAGTTGCTGCAATGCGTTTCAGCAATTTGGTTCAAAACGGAAGCACCGGCAAATCCTAGACGAGGTCCTAGATCGAGTAAAAGCAGCAAGTTCATCCAAGATGAATCGAAATCGCTTAGACGCACTTGCCCAATCTCGCGAGCAAGATTGTATACGTACGGTAGTAGCCGTGAGAGTTACAAATGCAAATTATTTATAATACGTCCGCTGCGAGTCTTCCTATTTTTAATTAAATTAATTTAAAATTATGATCATCCTTCTCGTTCGTTCCACGCCTTGTTGAAATAAATTACACACAAATTATACGTACGTGCTATTGACTATGGAAACGCGTGATAGGTAATCATTTGAAAAATTATTAAAAGGATATGCACGTGCTGTCTTATCACGATGAATCTAATCGGAATCTACGTTCTTCTCTGCGCCGATTCGTTAAATTTCGTGCAGTTTTCTCTCATGAGCGGCAGGTGGCAGAGTTGAATATTGCGATATATTTACTCTTCTCTCTCATCGATATATCGTATTTCATCACACGCAGTTTATCTTACGATTCTCTTCGTTTCTATTTCTATGTTTCGGTCCATCTCTATTTCATTTTGGTCGGGCTTCGTAGCGGTAATATTGCTGATACCTAGCCCCCTTGACACGTTCCTTCATTTTTAATATTCTCGTCTATAATATCCAATTATACGTATCTAGTTGGTATTATTATTATCATTATTACGGTTACTATTATAATTATATGGATACATAGACAGACATGATATAGATTATATTTTCACATATTTTGATTGGAAACAGGCATATCATGGCTTGATTGCACTCATCCTACGTTTTTTCTTTGTAAATAATTGATTCAATCACTTATTACATTTTTTTTGTTTAGGCTTCATAGCAGCAGTATTGTTGGCTGCCCCCGCTTTATACATGTGTGCTCATCTCTCATTTATATATTATCATCTATCATATATAATATCCAATTTTATATAATGCAGTTTTACTATTATTAGTATTAATATTTTATAAATATATAGACAGACACGATAAAGATTTATATATCTTCGTATATAACTTTGATTGGAAACAAGCGTATTGGTTTTCATCACATACAGCTCGTCCTATGATTTTCACAGATCATTGTTTCAATCCTTTTATTATGATTAGGCTTCGCAGCAGCGGTATTGCTCACGCCTTGCTTTTTACGCGTACTCACTGTTCATTTATATATTATTCGTCTATTATATATAATATTCAATTGCAAATATGCAATGTAACTATTATATGGATATATAGACATGATAAAAATTATATATCTATATACACTGGTCCAAAATATTAACGCAACAAGAAATTTACATCAAAATTTCGCGAATTTCAAATAAGCATAACTTCGCGACAACTGGTCGAATTAAAAAGTTTTTTTTCTCATTTTATAGGGCAAAGCCTCTGCTTTAAGAAGCTTTTATTGGAATTTGCATTCACTCTTCCCAGTGGCGATCGTGGCGCAGAGGATTGTGCGCTGGTCTGGTAATCCGAAGACCTGGGTTCAAAACCAAACAAAACATTCTTGGTTTTTCGATCGCCACATAGAGAAGTGGATATAGAGAGAGAAGTGTTATAACAGGTTTGGGCACGTTCCTTCAAAAACGCCTTGTAACCCTAAGGGGAATCAATAAAATGTATCTACATTCACTCTTCCCATTTCCCGGAACTTTCTCAAAATCAAGATGTTTTTTCTTTAAAAAATTGCACACTTTGGCGCACTGTACGGAGTGTAATAATTTTTCTTCGCCAGTTCTGCTTACGGTATCAAAAAGTGTATACTTTTCTCTTCAATTTAAAAAAAAGAAGTTCCTACGATTTTTTTTCGCCAAGTTACAGCTTTTTGAAGTAACCCTTGCATTTTCGTCCATTACCGTCGACATCAGCGTAACCCAAGGTGCACGTGGAGGTTGCCGATCGCATTTTGCACATCGTGTAGCCCTACAAGTCACGCAGCCTTCTTCCCATCATATCCCAGATATGTTCGATATGAATACACCTCCGGCCCTCTTCAGGGTCACACGATGTGCAAAATCCGTGCAAGCTCCGCGTGCACATTGGGTTACGCTGATGTCGAC
>NW_011967104.1:65458-74613 GCF_000949405.1 Vollenhovia emeryi | reverse complement strand
AGGAGGGGAGGGGAGAAGAGATGCAAATTACATGTCTTCATATACTTTGATTGGAGATTATTAAATTCTACTCAAGCGATCATTATCGATGAAGATAAAAAAGAGTTCCAGTTCCCTTTAAATATGAAATTACGGTCGCCTGATACATTATAGTCTATTTTATCTCTCTACGTTGAAAGGTATTTCTTACTAACTTCAAATTCTTAGTACTTTGGATTGCCACCAGTGGGTCTCGATTGGTCAAAAAGCTTTTCCCTGCGGCGGATAGAACCGCCGGACGTAATTATCAAGGGGGATATCGAATAGTTTCAAAATGTCTATTTCACGCACAACAGGGACAGCAAACGTTGAACAAAGCAGCGGGTCAAGCGAGAAGGATGATATTACAATAAAACCGAAATTCATTAAACCGAAATTCATCGTCTCTTATTGCGTAGTATACCTGAATGGATTGAAGTCCCTATTTACTATGGAGAAACCACGAAACTCTTCTTGATTGATGTCACCCAATTTATCCGCACTTTCCGGCGTTAACACAGGATCCTCCTTCGTGAATTCCGTATCAAAGTTCAAGGCATCTTTTTCATTTTTCTGAAAATCGCCAGGAACAATTACGTCACACGATCGGCCATCTATTATTGATTACGTAACGAAATAACAAGGCGCGAAACTCACAATTTTAGGTCTGATTGGAGGTTTTATTTTACGCGTTTCGAGAGCTTCCCAATCTAGATATTTGAAAAATGGCTGGACCCTTATGGCACTTTCGCCACCGTCGGCTGCAACACAACCTAATCGCTTGGCAGGATTCTTGGTCATAAAGGCTTTTAAAACAGACTCCGCTTCCGGAGAAACCCACCCTGGAAACACTAAGTCATCCCGTAAGATCGATTCGAACAGATCGTCCTCGTTCTCGGCCTCGAAGGGTGGTTGTCCAGCTACCATTTCGTATAACAAAACACCGAGAGCCCACCAATCAACACTAGCACCATACGGCAATTCTTGGAGTATCTCGGGAGCTATATAGTCCGGCGTACCACAGAATGTCGATGTTGTCGTTTCTCCCTCGATTATATTCTCCTTGCACATTCCGAAGTCCGCCAGTTTACAATGTCCTTCTGCATCCAGCAGTATGTTGTCCAGTTTCAGATCACGGTATATAATATGATTTCTATGCAAGAACTGAAGCGCGAGTATCACTTCCGCTGCGTAGAAACGTGCCCTCGGTTCGTCGAACTTTCGAGCCTTCTGGATATGGAACATCAGATCGCCTGGAACAAGTCGAGAAACGATATAACGCACCGTGCGAATAAATACCCTTTACGTTTTATTTTCAGATTCGCACCTCCTTTCACGTATTCCATAACGAAGAAGAGTCGGTCAGACGTTTGGAAACAACTGTGGATGGCCGTCAGGAAAGGATGTCTCGCCGCGAGGGTTAAAATCCTCTTTTCCGTCATCGTGCAGTCCACGTCGTCGTCTTGAATGATGACACTCTTCTTCAAGATTTTCACGGCGTAAATCTCGTCGGGACTAGCCTTCAGCTCGACCAACATCACTTTACCGAAACTACCCTTACCAAGGACCTTGATAAAATTAAAGTCCTCTAAACCAAATCTTCTTAAATCACTGTTACTTCTATCGTCGTCTTTGGCATAACTGTCCCTGTGGCTCGCCTGTGAACTGTCCGTGCCCATTTCATCAGTCTGTTCCTCTGTCAGTTCGTCCGTCTCCTCCTGATCATCCGAATGTCTTTTCGAGTGTTTTTTGGTCTGGTCATCTTTTGACTCTTTTATCGTTTTTTCCTTCTGTCCTTTCTTCTGCCCCTTTTTCATCCCCTTTTTATCCTTCTTGTAGTTTTTGTCATCTTGATCCTCTTCCTTTTCTGCAATTGTAGGTGTTTGCGGTCGTGAAGATACTCTAATTTTCGGAGCTCTTGATTGCTTGTTTGCGGAGAAATTTATCGTCTTCAGAATTTCGCTCATAGCCTTGGTATTGATACCGCAGCTGTTTGGAACATTCTTTTGACATCGTTTATGAACATTCATGTTACAAGCTGCATGAAAAGAAATACAATGCAATTTAATAAATTTGCTTAGCGAGAGTCTTAGCGGAAAGTGATTGCGCGTTACCTTCGCATTGTAAGCCCTGCTTGAACAAACCGTACAGCAGGGATCCGCAATGGTCACAAAATGTAAACCTTTTATAATTATGAAGCGCAAACCGATGGGGAACGTCTATATTGAAGCGCGCTATTTCTGTGCCTTGGGCCGCCTGTAATCCGGCTGCTGTGCAACCCTAAGTGAAAAATCACAAGCTTAGAAAACAACAACGATAAAATGACGACACCTAGTAGAATAAAATTAAAACCAACGATGATGTATACATGTATGTGCAATTTACCAATTAAAATATTACTTGTAGCCAATTAAAAATTGGAAGATATATTAACACGATTTAAAAAATACAATAATCTCAATAACGTTAATATGTAAATAGCTTATAATATTTTTATTATCACGTCATTGTTAGAAACTGACGAACATACCTCATCTTTCATTCCTGGACACTTGGTTATCACCAACATGTGACATCTCTTGTGGACTACGCAGGTGCATACTGAAACAACAATACGTAAAGTAGCCCCTTAAAAAAAATGCTCACTTCCACGACGGCGACGCCAAGTACAGCACGTCCAAAGCTAGCTGCATGCGTGATGAGACGAATCCGAAAAATTATTTACAGCAGTACCATAAGCGGAAATCAAATTGCGATTCGCATAATTATTATCTTCGACGCGGGATACAGCACAAGTGCTTCGATTACCAAAAAAATGTTACCAAGCTCTAAAGAGATGGCGTTTGGGATTTCTATCGAAGGGCAACATGCAATAAGCCGAGGGACTACTTGGCGACAGTTCTAAATCGTGTCGAAGCAAATGAAATGAAATCAGGAGACCTGGCCATCGTGTTAAGAAACCAAGATCCTTGTATGACTTAACACTGCCACGAGTACTGAAATATCTGATCGTGATGCAGATTAATCACCCGAGGCGGCCATGTGTACTGGTTACGGTGAACAGAGAGGGTGCACGAACTGAACGCGACAGTTGCAACGGAAGTTAACGAAGCGTCAAAGAAGTAAGCCGTTAAATCGACGGATTAAGAGTCTTAATCGTGATTTTTCTCGTCGCTAAAACTAATCGCACGTACACACTCGTAACTACACACACACACATTCATACATAAGGGTGCGGCAAGCGGATACATAACTATAATCTGTTAATAACGGTGTATGTGTCTTCTCACCTTGACACTGATAGCCCTGCTTGCCAAAGCCCCTGAAATATAACAGACAAAACACGTCACATCGTATCCTCGTAATCCCTCCTAAGACACATACGTTTGCCTTCTTCGATCATGCTTAGTCATCATCTATGCTAGACTCCCCTGATTTTTAGGACGATTAAGGACTCGCGCGATGGGAAAGACCGATCAAGTCCTCTCAGAGAGATCCTAGTCAGATATTTAAACCTTCCTATTTTACAAATTGCTTATCGTTCGAAAATATTGCCAATTGGAACGGTATGTTGTGCAAATGCTCCAACCACCTAAACATCCCTCGAGATGGATTCAGCGGATTATATAAAGCGCGTACTCTTGTAAAACCCAAGCATGCAACCCCGCTCAATACAGAGAATTTTATCTCAAACAGCTGTTCTGGAACGTGTGCCCCGGTTGTAGCGATACCAAGCCTGCTCTTTTTCTTTCTTTCTTTCTAATCTGCAACCCGAGTCTCCCGAGTTAGACTAATCATTCGCAATAATTCAGTCTTCAACGCAAACCACTGTTAATTACACACTAGTCGATAGATATCTCCTCTCGGCATTGCTGGTGTGGACAACGATAAGGAGAGACTAAATACCCCAAATCTCATGCAAATTCCTGCAAACCTGCAATTCGATCAATTCGACGTGTGTGCCATTGACTGAATTTTGGCAGATTGTAAATCGTAATCGCGGGTGAAATGTACATCAGGTACAGACATGCTCCCGTTTACCAAAGTATCTCAAGATAGCGCGCGCCCGGCTATCGGAGATAGCGTCAACAAGTATTTGTACGTGGGATCTTAAGCGATGAGAAGCGACGTTTTTGCACGGGCATACGTACCAAATAAAGTCGCGGCAGTGCGAACAAAACGTCGGTTGCCGCAGAAAGGTAGCCATGAATTTGTGCCCATTGATCTGATGTATCCTACGTCGCATCGCCCTCCGACGGTTCAAGGCCTGTTTTTTCTCCTTAAACTCGTGTCGGTCCTTCTTGCCCTTAACGCGACTGTGTTCCCCGCCGCTATATTCCCCATAGAAACTTGGCTGCCGTACTAAAATATTAAATCGAGTTATTAAATCACGTACGCTTATGAGATATTGAGATTTTTCTTACTTGGCGCATTCCACATGGATATTTTTAGTCGCAACTTTCCCTGAGGTTCTAGGTCAACCTGCAACAGGTTTTATTGTCAATTAGTTTCCTAAAATTGCACGCTACGTTTTCGCATACGCGGTCTATACAGTTGGACCTTTCAGATTCGGTTTGACATTATTACGTACAATTCTAACAAAGATATAGACATATTTTTCATCAATTTCTTTTTTTCAGATATCGTGGAATATGATAAAAGGCCAACATTTAATTTCTGCATTAGAAATTTAAAACAAGCAGGTAATTCTTCTTTAAAACAATTTTACACATTTTTAAAGAATTTGCACACTTTTCAATCAAATTATTCTACAATAGAATAATTTTTTTAAGAATTACACTTGTTCGTGGGATGAACAAGAAAGCCGCCTTTTAATGTTACATCTGAACCGAACTGCTATGAATTATAATTTTATTAATTTTAATAACAAATTACATGCGAGTAAAGCTTTAATGTTTATATTTGTCATAAATAAAAAGTGGTTTTTCAATTGCTAATTTTTAATTATAGAAACCCACACCAAAGATCACTGTCGTCGATCAATTCGCTTGTATAATAATAAAGTCTATTGATAAAAATCAAATTTTTATCAATGGAACATAATAATTTCCTGTGACAAAAAGCTCTTTCACACTTTATTTATTTTATCGGGTAACGTCGAACGTCCATTATAAGAAAACAATTAACCTACAGCGGCGCCAAGCTCGATTTTCTAATAATAAACCGTAATGCATTCTATGTTTTAAAATTATTCATTTACTGACTGAATCAATTATTTCGATATTAGTATACAAATGTCTCTAAAATGCTTATAATATTCTGTGCCAAGAACAACGTTTTTCTCAGTGCAGAAATTTAGGCCAGTATTCATAGTCGGATCTTATATTCAAGACTGTCTCAAGATCACCTTTAGATACTCCGTAACCAATAAAATGTCCCGTACGGCATCCTTAGATAAATTCAAGACGGTCTTGAATATAAGATCCGACTATGAATACCGGCCTTAGACACCGTTTCTTAAGTTATTCAATTTTTGAACAAACAAGAGATTCGATCAGCAACAGACGTCGAGATATAAATTCTCTCACAAATCGATTCTGCGCATCAATAGTCGGATATTATCTTTGTATAAATACGCGGAGATAATATCAGCAAATAGTTTATAAAACACTTGATAGATTCTGATGTATTTTAATATACATTTTTAACGTCTCGCACAAACAAAATATTTTGCCTTTCCGATGCCGTCGTCTCAGATGCCTTCACGTGCAAGATAATGAGACAAAAAATTGATGTAGATTGACACAAAACTCATATTTATGTGAGAGAACATTTACATATCTCTTTGATCGGGAATCTCGTTTGTCAAAAAATTGTGTAACTAAAGAATACACCGCCTCGATGTTCTCGTAAAAGAACAAACCTGTTCCGGGAACAGCGTGGTGCACTTTTCGGACGATTATTCTCCCCCGATCAACGTTTTGACATAAAAACAATGTGTAGTTTTTGAAAAAGAGCGCAATTTGCAATATGCTGTTACGCGTCTGATTTTTAAAAGCGACTATGCGTTTCCTCGGCACACTTCATCCCATTGTTCCACGTGTGAAGGTATTTAAGTCTTTGAAAAATGAATAATTACGAGACAAATATTTCGCATTTGGCGTCGAAAAGTGTGTCGAGATAAAATACCTCCTAAACTATCAATTTTCTGTCAACCTTCTTCGAATACTGTTGTAAGCAGAACGACCGCAGGAGTCGAACAAATACAAGACAAAACCGTACAACTTCATTTTTAACAAATATCCGTAATTTTAAAATCTCAGAGGAAGAATTCATTAAATCGCCCCGTTAAAATCTCAGTTCATAGAGACCGCATTAAAAACTTTGTGCTTTTCAACAAGCAGTTTCTTTTACGTCAAAGAGACATCAGCAAACATTATTTAAAAAAAACAGTACAGAGGGACAGAACACGCGAGATGCGCGTGTAGAACAAAATTGAAGGTTTTGTTAGAAATCGACTCGATGCTCTCTGTGCGATAAATAAAAGTGTAGCATTTGTACTCGGAATATAATTTTACACGGAGCAAGATGCTGCAAAGTGCATCTCCATTTATGCCAGTAGAAGAGAGTAATTAGACGCAGTGAAATTCCTCTTTACGCAACACTCGATCTCTAATACAAATCGATTTAGGTGTCGTTCGTACGCTCGGTTACACCAGCCACGGCGACGGGGTATCGGTCCTGTTTTCGTCCGGATTACGTGCTGCCTACAATGCGAGCGAAAGAAGAGGCGAATTAATGCAGGCCGCACCGAGTCCTGCGTTTCATTAACTTGGACTTGGACGTTTGTTTACTTGGCGTTGCGGCAGCGACAACACTGCCGTGTCCCGTTTCTCTCACATCCTGCCTACAACAATGCAAACGAAGAAGGGAGACGGAGAAGCAACCAGGGTTGTATCAGAGCCGATGCAACCTGCCAGCGTGCACGCGTGCGGCACGCGCGGACTGTACGCGCACACTTGTACGCGCGCGCACGCACGCGTGATCGGAGGCCAGCGGAAGACGGGGTAACCGCCGCGACCGCAAACAAGCTCACCCAGAAATCGTTGATCCCGTCGTAGAGGTTCTTGACGATCTCCGTGAACGGGATGTTGCAATTGGCAATGAAATAATCCGGCGGCAGCACCGCGTCGTGGAAGATGGTGAGACCGAGGAAGACCGCCTGCTGCACCTCGTGGATGAAGGACTCGTTCCAGACCGGGTCCGAGGTCTTCAGCTTGGTGGTGGTGCGCGCCAGGTGCAGCTCGTCAACGTCGAGCTGCACGTACGGGTCGAGCGTGGGCTCCTCCTTCTCCTTCCAGAACTTGCGCTGCTTGTCGGTCGCGCGGAGCTTCCTCGCCTCGCAGATCTCGATCTTCATCGTGCCCGAGAACATGGTGAACATCCTCGCGGAGACGACGGGGAGAGCCGGGGACGACGAACCACCCGGTGGGGGAGGGACGAATGACCCGCGCGGATGAAGAGAGAGAGAGAGAGAGAGAGAAAGAGGCCGACAGGCGGGAGGAGCGGAGGGAGGGGGCGAACCCAACGCGCTCCGTCCTCTGCTCGGCCGTCGCGGACGGACAGGTACCAGTTCTCGTGGTGAACGCGCTTATATAGAAAATCGCGCCCACGCTCCTTAACCCTACCTCTTCGCGCGCTCAATCCATCCCTCCGTCTCTCTTTCTCATTTCTCGCCGCCTCTCGCTCCCGCCGCCGTCGTCGCCGCCGCCGCCGCCACCGCAGACGCCGTCGACGCCGCTGCGTCGAGGGGTCTCCTACGCCTATGCCTCCACCTCCTCCTCTTCGTCGTCGTCCTTTCCCTTTCCGTCTCCTCCTCCTCCTCTTCCTCCTCCGCCGCCGCCGCCGCCGCCGCGGGCACTGACGAACGCGGTGCAATTATGAACACTCCGCTGGGCGCTCGCCTTGCGTGCATAACAGGAACCAGCAGCGCGGCCCGCTCGCCGCTTCCGTGATCGCTGAACGCGGTACGACTGTACGACGGTGCGGCGACGACGACGACGACGACGGCGACGGCGACGACGACGATGACGGCGACGGCGACGACGACGAAGACGACGACGACGACCACGACGACGACGACGACGACAACGACGACGACGACGTGACGAGCGCGGGACACGAGTACAGGGCCTGCCCTCGTCTTCTTCCTGTCCCCCTGACACCCATTGGGGTTCCTGCCTCACGTCACCCGCGTGTGCTCCTGCCCCTGTCCCTGTCTCTGTCGAGAGAGAGAGAGATCGGCGACACGTAAATCGGCGGGCCGTGCGCGCGCGCGCGCGCGCGAGACGGCCGTTCCCCGCTTCAACGGCGAACGCGGGACGACGCGGACGACGTATCCATGGGCGGCGATGACGAGCGGCTCCTCGACCCGGTCACTCTACGCTGTTCTCGCGCCGACCCGAACGGAACCGCGGACCGCTCGATTGCTCATTTACGTTCCACACTAACGAACATCGACCGCATTCCAGGCCTACCCTCGGACGGCACCGGGCGCCCAGACGCTACGCGCTCCGTTCACGGAGGGACGGCACGGTATCCTCGGCCGCGCGCCCGCGCGGCGCCAGCCCGCGACCTCTCGCGCCGGGCGGACTCGAATAAGCGCGAATTTCCATACGTCGGTATTTACCGACACGGTAAAGAACTTACCGGTTGAAACTTAATTGTCTATGACCTTATAATTGCAGTAATTCTGCACTTATAAAGAATTTTTGCTAGTGGCTCGTCGTCCGAGTGGGCGGGCAAAGATCGCCGTATTGAGACCGTTTATAGCCTCATACATATGTGTCACTTAAGAGGATGCTAAAGTCGTCTGTTTTACCGACACATTCGAATATAGTTTTTGCGCTGCTGAATCTTTTTATTGGTTTCTACGCCTAAAATAATACCAGGATAAGTTGCGGACCGCATAGCAGAACATTTTTATACTTGAAACACTCGGGTCAGAAGTCTAATGAGAAAGATATTGGTATTTGAAATTTTCAATTTTTTAATCGTGAGCAATTTGAATTTGGCTTTATAAAATTACAAAATTCTTCCACGCGATTACAGTACGCGTAAAAACAAAGCGGGGGATTCACGACTTTATATAAAAAACGAAGAGAAATTAAAAATAG
>NW_011967104.1:55963-62629 GCF_000949405.1 Vollenhovia emeryi | reverse complement strand
AAAATTCTTCCACGCGATTACAGTACGCGTAAAAACAAAGCGGGGGGTTCACGACTTTATATAAAAAACGAAGAGAAATTAAAAATATCGCTTTATAAGTAATTGTGGTTAGGCTTCACATGCTGATATTTTTAATTTCTCTTCGTTTTTTATATAAAGTCGTGAACCCCCCGCTTTGTTTTTACGCGTACTGTAATCGCGTGGAAGAATTTTGTAATTTTATAAAGCCAAATTCAAATTGCTCACGATTAAAAAATCGAAAATTTCAGATACCAATATCTTTCTCATTAGACTTCTGACCCGAGTGTTTCAAGTATAAATACGTTCTGCTATGCAGTCCGCAACTTATCCTGATATTATTTTAGGCGTAAAAAGTAATAAAAAGATTCAGCAGCGCAAAAACGACTTTAGCATCCTCTTAAAGTACGCATAAAGTCGAAACCAGGGACAGTCGATTAATTTATATAAAAATACGAAAAGCAATTAAAAATATCACTATAAATGATTGAGATTAGCTAATCTCAGAATTTTTGGATTTTATAAAGCCAATTTCAAATTTTATTTCAATTATAAATTATTACATCCAAGGATCGAATTATTAGAATTCTTTCTTCAGGTAAACAGCTGATGTCTAGCTGTTGATACATGATTGCAATAATCTATTTATAAATTTATTGACAACTTCATTGCAAACAGTACACGGATAGAATTTTCTCTCCTAAAATTTACCCTGAAAATCATGTAATCGTGGGACAACAAGGCATTTCGAAGAATTTTACGAGATTTTTCAAATTTCACCGTACATTAACTAGTAGTATACTTACAATTACTAAACATTTTACTAGTAAAATGTATGATAAAAATTCAGAAAACTCTCACAAAGTTCTTCAAAATGCTGTGTTGTCCAACAATCACATCCCTAATAGTACAGTGTATTATAGCTATAAACATTGGTCGATATTGTCCAACGTAGTGCCAATATTGGCGATAAAATAAATGTAAATATTGCACGATAATAATTATATAATATTAGATTTATGTCGGAAGTGCATTGGCCAATATTTAACAATGTAATAACAATATTGGTCTAATATTGCTGCAATATTAGACCAATATTGCTGAACAGACATATTGGCTAAACAAGGAAAGGCGTCCATCTTACAATATTGGACCAATATTGGACCAATATTGGAAATACTAGATTTATAGTATTTCCCAATATTGGCCATGAAATAAATATAAATATTGCACGATAATAATTATATAATTTTAGATTTATATTGGAAGTGCATTGGCCAATATTCAACAATACTAGAATTACATTATTTTCCAATATTGCGCCAATATGTTGCGCCACTAGGGAATAATTTGCAGGATAAATTTTAAGAGAAAATTCTCTCCGTGTAGAATTTTCCTTTTTGGCATCGTATTCATAAAAAATTTACTTTGCAAAGGAATAAAAGATTGGAAACATTGAGGGAAATCGTGTTTCTAATCAATTATTTGACAGCGTTTTTCAATTTTACCCTAATACAACGGGGAAGGTAATGAAATCTACATTAGTTTACGAGTACAACGCTTACAACGCTCTTGTTATTGGAAAACAGGGGAATTCCGATCTTTATTCATCTATATATATAAATAATCGAACACAGTATAAATCTATAAATATAATAATCTATTTACAATCGTGCGATGTATTAACGTAATGATATTTTACACCTCGGGATCTCCAGACCGAGGGAAACCTTGCGTTAATGACTCCCACATCGAAGAGGTAACGAAGACAAATACCAATGAAAATAATAAAATCAATTCCCATACCTAGGTCCTCGACGATCAAACTAATGTCCATCGATAAACTCGTAATTCGCGGGCAAATGTTTCCAATTTCGCGAAAGAATCTTAAATCTTACTTTAGAGAAGCGTAGATTACATCTTCAAGCCATCTTATGTTGTATCAGAATTACTTAAGCAAATTTACGAACGACTTATACTTTACGCGTACGCGAATAATATCAGATACGTCTCGACAGTTGCTCATATAGAATCTACAGGCTTATGTATCTATGAAATTGATTAATAAACACCGGGTCCAAAAGCATCGCATTTGTTTGATCGTCAAGTCTGTGGACCGCAACGATGAATCTCGTGTGGACAATAAATTACGGCGAGACTGACAGTGAGATATACATGACATTGTTCTGACTACGATGTATGTTATACCGTGTACGATATTAATTCGCGCTTCCAGTTGCATAATTCTTGTACCTTCGTTTATAATTCTGTTTACTAATAGCCGCTGTCAAGACTGACGGTTGAGAGCAAATTCGGCCACGTGACAGACATAAAAGACATAAAAAGACATTCAAAATTGTGAAAGCACAAATGTGTTCCCAATTATTCAATTCTGTTTCGAACAGACACTTTTCGAAAAGGAAGACTCGCGTTGAGAAATCTGCACGGAGAGAATTTTCTCTTAAAATTTACCCTGAAAATCATGTAATCGTGGGACAACGTGGCGTTTCGAAGGATTTTATGAGTGTTTTTTTTTAAATTTTACCATACATTCTACTAGTAAAGTGTATACTAAGTAAAATCACTAGTAAAATGTATGGTAAAATTTCAAAAAACTCATAAAATCCTTCGAAACGGCGCGTTGATTATACATGATTTTCAGGGTAAATTTTAAGAAGAAGTTCTCTCCCCGTGTACATTTGTGACGTACGTACCTTTGCAAGAAATTGTTCTCTACAGGCCTGCGTCCACGACGCTAGAACTTGGTCCATGTTTCGAGAAATGTGTAGCCAATCAACTTGAGGCTATTCCATAAAAGCCGCAAGTTGATTGGCTACACATTTTTTCGGAACTGGAATTTGGATCAAGCAGTGGACACAGGCCTATACTCCGATTACATTTCTGTTCCGTAAAAATGAAAAGGATCTTCAGAAATGAACCAAGGCGTAAGAATTACCGTGACACAGAGAGAGAGAGAGAGAGAGAGAGAGAGAGAGAGAGAAAGAGAGAGATATTATTATCCCTGGAAATGGTAGAGACTTCGACTGATACATCTCCATGAATCGCTTTGAGTACTTCGGGAAAAAGAAAATTCAGAATCTCACTATCGTACAAGGTGCGAATTACCTACGCAAGAAGCGCCTTATGCTCCAGCGATGGTGTCCGACGTATGGATACTCTCCAGCATCTGCTGCACCGCGGTCTCCTTTTCCTTCTCGTTCTGCTCTGCTCTTGATATCACGTAAACCGGTTGTTGGCTGTAAGCGAGGAAGTGTTGGTCCATGGAAAACGTCTTCGCCGGGTCCTTTAGCTTCATCTGCAATCGATTTATCAGGACTGTTTAAATCGACGTTTCCAGCGTTGCAAATAATTGTCACGCGAGCGTGCCAAGGGCGTATTTCGCAGTGAAATAAAATTTAGACTAAGGTAATCACAACTATTACACTAGATGTGTAATATAAATAGTTTAACGTCCGTTACCTCAAAAGTTTCACCGAGTCCCTACCTTTTTGCGGTACAGCATCAGCAGAATGACGAGGCTGCTGATGACGAAGGCGCTGCTCGCGGCGAGGACGATCGTGGCGGTTTGATAGAACGGCGTCTCCATCTGCGTGAGGATCTCACGTTGCTCCAGCGCGACGATCCGGCTCTGCGTCGCCACGGGTGTTGAGCGATGCGTGAAACGCGAGGTCGTCGCGTCCGCGGACGAGCCCAGCATGGACAGCTTCTGGATTCGCGTGAGCTCCTCCAAGTGGAACGCCACGTCCACCTTGTTCGCGCCGACGATCTCGAAGCTCAGGATCGCCGAGTCCTGACTGAGCTCCACCCGCACGTCCTTCCGGAGCCGCGCGCCGAGCTCGTGCAGAAAATTCTCGGCCTCCCGGACGAATCGCGTCTCGTCGCTGGCGAGGAACCGACCGGGGAAGCGTAGCGTCACGTCGACAGCCTCCACTGGAGTCGGCACTTTAATGTGTTGATATAATAGATTAACATAACAGGTATTATGTGTCGCGTTCGTTGTAATATAACATTGTTGAAAATTGTTTCGTTAAAATTTATGAGAATTTTAATTCCAAGATATGCGATATCATTTAATGTTCCCTGATCCACGTTTAAATCGTCGAGAATCCTCCTACAAAAGACGTTTATAAAAAGATAGAATTTAGTTAACATTTAACTGCAATTGCAATCGCACGCTAGCTCAGTTATCGCAATAACGTTTTACACTTGAAGAAACCCTTCACTTACGGCAAATGCTCGTTCCCTTCAAGAACGGCTCGGACCCGATCAATTGATTGCCGGCTTCATCTACGCACCAGCACGTATCGCCGGCGCATTGGGTGGGCTCGAATCTACCCTGCGGATCGCATATCGCCGGCACGTGGCCCTTGTCCTTCATCGCCTGGCACCTGGTCCCGAGTATCTTCCCCACTCGTCGCTCGTCCGTCTCCAGGTTGAGCAGAGCGTCCTCCATGACCGCCTGGATCTCGCGGTCTATCTCCTGCGACTCCGGCCTCCTGCCGCCGCGTCTAGCCTGCCGGAAGTTACACTTGGGCTCGGCGACCCGGGTCAGCGAGCCCTTGATCGGCTGACCCTTGCGATTCACGCACCAGCATACACCGACGTGCTCCAGGCATTGCACCGGTTCCCACGTGCCGCTGTCGGGATTGCACTTGGGCAGGAACGTGGGCTGCTTGAGTCGCTGCGACCGCTTCAGGTTCTTCTCGCGCAGCCTTTCGCACTGCGACAGCACGGGGCACACGGTGTCGCACACCAGCCGGCTGGAGAAGTCGTTGTGGCCGAGGGTGCACTCGTGCTTGCGCCGGCACTCGTTGCGCTCCGGATCGAAGAACCACCTCTCGGTCTCGTTGAGGCCCGCGTGCGGATTGCAGGGCACCCTCCGGGGCGGCTCGAAGCAGACCTCGCGCGGCTTCGGGCAACACACCGCGTACTCGTCCAACGGCGACAGCTCGCACTTGTGCGTCGAGGGGCAGTGACGGCCGTGCGGGCCGCAGATCGCGATCGAGCCGTTCTGATCGAGCAGCGGCGAGCTGTTCGGGCACGGGTTGTCCTTCTTCGGCAGGCAGACCGGTACCGGGGGACACGGCGGCGCGCTACACGCGACCTCCACCATCCGGCACGCCTCGTTCTCGCCGCGGCACGTGACGCTGCGGCAGGGATCGCGGCATAGACAGGTCGGGCAGCCCGTGTCCGCGTCCAGCTCCAAGCCGTCCGGACAGTTGAGCTTGCAATCGACCTCCGGACATCTCAAGGGCGTGTTACAGCGCGGCACGACCCCTTCGAGGACCCGAGTACCCGCCGCCTCCTTGCCTTCCTCGTCCACGCACCAGCACATGCCGTTGTGGCACTGCACCGGCTCGAACGCGCCGTCGGCGTCACATCTTGGTATGTAGATCCTCCTCGCGGGCTCGCCCGACTCCCTGGCGGCGTGCTCGGCGACCGCGCGAGCATGCTGGCAGGCCGTGGCCATGACCGGGGCCACGCACTGCGTGCCGCAGCCGGTCGAGCAACACTTGTCACCGGACGGGCACTCCTGATCGTTGCTGCACTGCAGCTCGCAGCTCGACGAGCTTGGTACGAGGTACGGGCACTGGCCCGGCTTGGTCGTGAGGCACGCCGGCACCGCCGGACAGTACTCGTTCGAGCCGCAGTTGACGTCGATCATCGTGCAGGTCTCGTGGGAGTCGCAGGTGACGTCGCGGCACGGCTCGTGGCAGCGGCACTGCTCGCAACCGGCTGCATCCACCTCGTAGCCGTACGGGCAGATCAGGTTGCAGTACAGACGCTTGCAGACCCGCGTGAGCTCCTTGACGGCCTCGCAGTCGGCCGGGGCGGCCGGGTCCAGTCCAGTCTTCAGCATCACCCCGCGGTGGTTCACGCACTTGCAGCTGGTACCATTGTGGCACTGCAGAGACTTGTAGGCTCCGTCCGGTTCGCACTGAGGTGCTGGGATCGCCAGGAACATTCCCTCCCTCGTACCCTCCATGCGATCGTTGAAATCCCGCAGGTACTCGCACACTAAATATTTTCGCGAGGAGAAATACATTTTCTGTCAGAGTCTCCAAGTGAAGCTTTTGTATAGTCTGAATTTCATTCTACATTTGTCCGTTTTGGACGAAAGCTCTGTTTAAAATATTAGGTACCCAGTCAGCAAAATGTTAGCAGATTGGCAGCAGATTCACCAGAAACCCACGCTAAAACCATAGTCCGCATTTGGCTTTTGTTTTTGGAACAGAGTCTGTAAAACATACGCTATCAACAGATTGTCGGCAGAAACTGAACGGGTCCAGTTATAACATGTCGACCATATCAATTTCTGTATGCAATCCGCAGTCCTTCTGCCTGCAAAATTCATAGTGGGCATTTGACGAAATCTCTTCTGACAGATTTGGCTATCTGGGTAGAATACGGTCAGATTACATTACATACAATTTCAATGTAAATAAATAAGAGTCTTGTTGATTTACATTGAGACTGCATTGCCATCTAATCCCAGCGAGAAGTGGGGTCGTCGATCGATGTCGAATCGATTTGACAATGTCGATGTCGATTCGACATCATTTCTATCTATTCTAATATCTGCTCGTATTCTATCTATTATTTTAAACAGGGTGGATATCATATACG
>NW_011967104.1:51954-54131 GCF_000949405.1 Vollenhovia emeryi | reverse complement strand
AAAGCACACGGTCTTGATCGTGTGCAAAAACTCTGTTAAATCTGGTTGAATCTCACTTCTCAAGAATCAAAAGGAACACGCATTCAACTGAGTTATGACGTCACACAAGTGAGATTTATCTGAGTTTTCATGTAAAAGGAAAGCAGCTATTATTTTACTCGCATCTAGTCGAAAATTATATTTAAAAGTACGTATACGAAATCCCCTTTTTGTAGCTTGGTACATTTTTGAGTAACGGCTCTTAAGCGCTGGAGATTAAACATTACGAGTTGGAAATTACCCAGCTCTTCGCGAAATTCATCAGTTGTTTCGATTAACTACGGGAAGAATATTCGCGGGGGTCAATTCTGTATCTTACAAAGTAGCAAAAATGTTAAGAGTGACTGGCCCTTTTAGCATTTTCGCTGTACAGAATTGGGCCCCAAGAACCTATCCCGGTGAAACGGTGATTCGTCGAAACGATGTCGATCGACGAGCCATTTCTCGCTGGGTTCATTTTCAAGTACAGACGATGAGAAGCAACGAAGATGTACCTTGGCACAAAGGAACTCTCGATACCGATAGTGTTTAATTTGCGTTAAGTGTATATCAAGTGTATATCAAGTGTAATGCGAATTTATATCTCGGTTTTACTTCGAATCCCAAGGGGCAGAGCATCCGACAGCTGTGAGCCGGGCAGTTGCGGGGCTTGTCGCAGTCGATGACGTCCTTGCTGGACGCCCTGGTGCCAGGTATCTCGGCGCCGATCTCGTCGACGCACCAGCAGCTGCGGCCGTGCGGCTCGCATTGTATCCTCTCGAACTCGCCGGTCACGTTGTTGCATCGCGGCACGAACTGCGAGGGACCCCGGGGGCCGAGGGCCCGGGACCTCCTCACAGCCGCCAACGCCAGCTGTTCGCATCCGGTCAGCTCGCCCGCGACGCAGCGGAGGCCGCACGCGGTTCCGCAGCAGCGTTCCTCCGGCGTGCCTTGGCACTGGTAGTCATTCTCGCAGGCCGGCGCCCTCGACGGGCACACATTCTGTTCGACGAGGGACGGACATCGACCGGCGACTCTCAGCAACGGCTCTGCAAGTCAGGCGGTTCGCTAATCTGGATGTGGGCGCTCTCTCAATTTTCCGACGGACGGGTTTAGCGCGAGAAATTACAGCAATTTGTAACATCCAGCTCTGGACATGGTTTTTCATGTAAAATGGACCTTTCGTATTTTAGTTGTTATTTAGTTAGATTTAATATTAGGGCCCATACAGCACGCATGTCTAAAAGATGTCTTCTAGACATGCGTGCTGTATGGGGGCGGGGGGGGGGGGGGTTTAATGATTTTTAATTATTGGCATCATGCTGGCAATTGTAGATTTATTTATCTCACTTTTGCGCTAATGTCTCGGAGCGATTGACAAATAACGACGGGAGTTGTAAAGATTTCTGACGCGTCCAAGCATGGTGTTTTAAATTGAACTTTTCTTTCTCTCCCCGTAATAAATTTTCGATCTCCTGCATCGCAGTACCACGGTTCAAGTCCACAAAGGATTCAGTACAGCTTTATGTTCTTAACGTTCTCTCAGCGTATGAAAGAAAGAACTTTTTTAATTAATATCCGGGGATATCAGGCTCAAGTAGAAGCATTTCGCGAGTAATCAGGCTCCATAGAGACTTTGTTTCGAGAAAATCCAAATGATTTAATTCTTTCTTCGGGAAAACGAATTAGTCCGTGATGAAAATTTCGGATCGGAGACAGAGCGAACGCGAAGCCGTGCACCGCGTTGCGAATTCAGATTCAAGGTGGATTAATGAGTTACATTAAGGGGCGCTTTAACAAGTTACCGAGAAATAAGGTGCTTTCTCGGATGAGAAGCCGAGAAGCGGCGTTTTTGAGCACGCTCGGACTAAAGTGTAGCACAACGACGACGATGATGATAATAATAAAAATAGCTGGAGTCGACGACTAACGGTTCCTCGGCATCCTACTGCCACACTTACTATACTTACCTAACATGCTACGAGAGCGTTTCAAGGCGGCACCGTAATAGCGAGTGCCTTCGAGCACTCGAAGAAGAGAAAGACCACGGGATGAACGGACGAAGCGTGTTTTTTCACAACGATATGTTTATCATTGTGAAAAAAAGATACGGAAATGAATGCACGGGAAACGATGTAATTCTTGAAAAACAAAAAAAA
>NW_011967104.1:37224-51165 GCF_000949405.1 Vollenhovia emeryi | reverse complement strand
GCAATTCTTTCAATTTTAATCGGAGCGACGACGGAAAGGATTAAAATCGCAGCGTTGATAAAACTTGAAAGAACAACGTACGAAATTAATTCCTTTCGACTGGGAGGAATTAAGTTTCCGCGCAAATTTATGCACAAGGCGACGCCATGCACGTTCCGTTACGTGACACATATTAATACGCGGAACGGTGATGCACGCTCGTGTGACAAATGAAGAAAGTGCCCGGCTCAGACGGGCTCTCGGGCGTGCACGAAAAGAAAATCCAGCCGATATTCCATTTAGGTGTCCTCTAGCGAAAGTCCCCGAGCACGGTGTTACGTACGGCATGCGTTGCCTGCCAATCGGCCGTTTGTGGCATGTTGTGCGCACTTGCGGACGTGCATTTTCACGTACGTCGAAACAAAGTTTTGTAAAAACCCAGGTGAAACTCGGGTGGCTTTCGCCGCGCGTTCAATTACCCAAATTTCCGATCCGTTGCTCGCGGATTTTCCCGTCTCTCTCGCGCTCAACCCAAACGAGTCGTGATATTCGTGATAGAACGCAGAATAAAAGTATATAAATAATTATATAATTATATATATATAATTTTTATGTATGTAGATTAAAGGCTCGTAGTTGTTCATTTTATTTCACAATAAGCGTAGAAAAAGATGTAACACATTGCTGAGTCAACATCCTATGTCCTCAATATAAATCTCCTTTGAAAGAGAGACAAAGGGAGGGCAAGGGAGAGAAAAAAAGAGACGGGGGGGCGTGGGAGAGACAGGAGAAAAAACGAAGGGATGTGGTTTACTAGTGTAGGAGAAATTTGATTTGTTATTGGCATGCAAATCGGATTGCCCTCGATATTTATTGAGACGACATGCATCCTGCTGTAACACATTGGGATGGGAATCGATTGCTGAAATACGGAATCGTAATCGGGAAGTTTCTAACCGGCGATATCGCATTATATCGAATATATGTACATCGCACTGCCGATCGTCTACGTCATGTACATTAATGATCGGTAAACGCGTGCGACTGACGCACGCGATCACTCGATTGTACGCAGGACGTACGTGAAACCCGTAATGCGTTTAGCGATTATCGAGCGTTACAACCAATTTAATTCTGTTGAGCTCAGCTCCCGGAGCCACGCGCGAAAATGATCGCTAGATCTTTATTCGTGACAGCAAAATCGCCACGCGTCTTGTTGTAACATGGAAAGTTACACTCATTGGCACACTTTCAATGTTCTATTGTGATTGCAAACGGATAGATGACTATTAATCGGTAAGGCTCGATGTAAAGTTAATTCACTAAATTTTAACACGGTCCTTTTTAAGATTTAAATCAATTAGAAACATAAACGCCATTTAGGACCTGGCACAGGTGGAGGTAGCCAATTAAATTACTATGTGAATCCATATACCGTATTTTTTCCAGCCTGTCCTGCAGCGCGCCGATACTTTCCGGATATAACGCAGGTTTTTCGCTAGGTTGTTCGTTAGGTGGGATCATTATCGTCGGTGAATTCACGTGTTATAATATTGCTGATAAATTAATTGTACTAATTTGTAAATTTTTGATGACTTTAGGATCCCTTTAAAACGTCTCCGGCAATACAAAGGAATGGCTACGAAAGAACTGTGGAGGCTTAACATTAACTGTGGAGGTTCGTTATCGAGGAACGAAAACATAATGGGCGATCGTTGCTCTTCTAGGGCTAGTATTTATAGTCAGATCTTATATTCAAGACTGTCTCAAGATTATCTTTGGAGACTCTGTAGCCAATGAAATGTTCCGTAAGGCATCTTTAGATAAATTCAAGACGGTCTTGAATATAAGATGCGCCTATAAATACCGGCCTAGGAGGCCCAACAGCAAGAGGCAAAGGACTCGGGCGAAACATTTTTAATATCTCTTTTAAATCGAGAATAAAATTATCGCAAACTGTCGTATTCTTTTACACTGTTACATCTTTTCCTGAAATTCTGGCACTTGCTATTTATTGCAAAACTCTGAAATTGCGATTAAAACATGTTTTGTTGCGTAAGAATTTTTTGACTGGTACATTAAATTCGTCTTCAGAGCAACAAGAACAAGCCTTTGGCTGATCATGGGGAGAAACACCGTAAACTATTATTAGCTTGGCAAAACCTGGGGAAAAAGGAGAGGGAAAGAAGAGCGCTTTTCTTTTTTCGATTTCCGGTCCTGTGGATATCGCTGTAAAAACTGGTTGATTCGCTACATTGAACAAACACAGAAACAGCTATGAAGACCACGAACTAAATTAAAAAGAGCCGATTCAAGTGATACTCGGTGGTGCGCGAGCCAAAGTGTGTGACGGAAACGTCAATTGACTTTTGACAGACATTTGTAATTAATTAATTAATTTTTTTTTGTGGTTTCAGGTTGGCGCGCGCAGACGCGAGACACACTAACGAAAGACGAAACATGGAAAATGAAAAATAGAAAGAGGACGTACCGGCGGTGATCGATGTCGAGAGGACGAGCAGCAGACAAGTCGACGACACCCACACAACGGCGCAGGCAAGCCCACCGTTGCAGAAATCACGGCGCATCCTCAGCGCATCAAGTAATTTTTGGAGCCGGCCGCTATTATCTGGAAACACAATCGCGTCCTGATGAAAATGCGAGCCGTTCGCGATAGCCGGGGACGGCGATGCTAATTGCCCATGGGAGCCCGTGCTCGTCGAGCGATCGTTCACCTTTTCTCGAAACGGGAGGTTCGGAGGACGGCCCTGTCCCTCATTTCAACGCGATGCACTCTTAATAAATCAACGGCGAGGCCCGTCGACTTTTCCCTCAAGCGCAGCGCATCTCCGCGGAAATACCGTCACGGTACCTCCTTACCTTCGTAGTCACCGCCAGTCAGGCACCTCCCCTTTAAAGCCGGAGGAATAACAATGGAAGTTATGTCTCCTTATTCGTTATACCGCGGGGAATATTCTAATGCGCTCCCTCCTACGTTATTCATGAGTCGAAGTCGACTTTAAGATCTACGAATTGTCGGGGCGTCTTTCGTTTCTTTTTACTCGTCTCCTTCCCTTTGTGTCTCGTTACAAGCCTTGGCTGCGACGTATCGTTTCTTCTCGCGGCGATTATGCGGCCGCGCCCGCCGCGACTCATCCCGAGGTGCTCCTCAGGCGGGTTCGTAATTAAAAATAAAGGCAAGAGGATCCCGGCGCGGCCGGCTCTTGTCTGCCGTTGGTGTAATTCTTACGTCAATATATTCATTAATTGCGATATTATTGATCGTAACGTCGCTGTTACCGCGTATAGAAACGTAACCGCATTACTGCAATTAATAGCAGTCGTTGTTATATCGTTGATATCAGTTTACGCAAACCACCACGCAGCAAGATGATAACAAAAAGATTTCTCAAAGTTCTCTCATTTAAGATTTGGACATCCAAAAATACCTTCTAAAAGGCAATGTAATGAAATCAGAAGGAGCTCTTATGCGCCACTTGCAGAGAGATGAAAGATTTCTTCCAAAAGTCATCAAAAAGATAACTTTTTGAGATATCCTGTAATAAGAGATCCTGAAGTCATCTGTTTTACCGATACATTCGAATATAGTTTTTGCGCTGGTAAATCTTTTTGTTAGCTTTTATGCACAAAATAATAACAGGATAAGTTGCGGACCGCATAGCAGAACATTTTCATACTTAAAACACTTAGGTCAGACGTCTAATGAAAGAGATATTGGTATTTGAAACTTTCAATTTTTTAATCGTGACCAATTTGAAATTATCTTTATAAAATTACAAAATTCTTCCAGAGGATTATAGTACGCATAAAAACAAAGCGGGGGGTTTCACGACTTTATATAAAGAACGAAGAGCAATTAAAAATATCAGCATGTGAAACTGTCACCTAACCACAATTGCTTATAAAGCGATATTTTTAATTTCTCTTCGTTCTTTATATAAAGTCGTGAACCCCCCCGCTTTGTTTTTATGCGTACTATAATCCTCTTGAAGAATTTTGTAATTTTATAAAGCCAATTTCAAATTGCTCACGATTAAAAAAATTTCCAATTTCAAATACCGATATCTTTTTCATTAGACTTCTGATCTGAGTGTTTTAAGTACGAAAATGTTCTGCTATGCGGTCCGCAACTTATCCTGGCATTATTTTGTACATAAAATGTAATAAAAAGATTTACTAGCGCAAAAATTATATTCGATTGTGTCGGTAAAACGATTGTGTCTTAAAAAAAATTTTTTAACAAGTTCGAAAGGAATTTTTGACAATGTAAAGGACAGAAATGGCATGAAGGAAAATCATACAAGCGTAGACAAGAGATCGTATAAAACAGCTCACTTTAACCAGAGGAAAGATAAAAATTTCATGCGGGTGTATCAATTTATAATACCACGTGCAGTTTTACTTACGAGAAAGTGCTACGCCGCGCGTCCTCTAGCGGGAAGTTTGACAGGTTTCCCATGTTAACATTAAATAGACGTCAGAAATGAGATATCATAAAGAGCTTTTTTGAAAGACATCTTATAGAAGTCACTTTTAAGATGACATTTTAGTGTCGATTTGAAGAGATTTATTAAACTCCCTTCAAAATATACCTTTCAGGTATCTTGTGTAAGAAATCTCTCGAGCAAGATGCCTTTTAAACCTCTTATAACAGATGTCTTAAGACATTTATCTGGTATCGTTTTTCATTACTTCTACATCTTAAGGAGATCTTTCTGACACAAATGCTGCGTGGGGTAATAATGTTTGGACCGACAATTAATTGTTTTGGACAACACGATTTAATTCAAACAATCAAATCCCGACGAGCAACCCTTTCAGGGAATATAGAGACGCTCCGCGCGTAATCGATAGGGAAAAGTTCTCTATTACGAGATAGGTTTCTGATACGTGGTTTTCAACATCCAAATTCAATCGCAAATCTTTTTTCGCAACGATTACACGATCTAACGATGAATTCTCCGCTAAACAGAGTTCGCTCCGAGAGCAATAAATTCGTAGTGGAATCAACGAATGATGTCTATTAATCTAATGGCCGTTTCTACCAATGCAGATTAACTTTAATCTCGGCTTGAATTATTTCTTGTCTTTTTCCAATTCGTAAAACTAGAAAAAGATACAATGTAAGCTGAACCGAGATTAAAGTTAAACTGCGCTGGTAGAATTGGGTATAACGGAAACTTCGCTATCTGATATTAGGAGATCTAGCTCATAATAGGAGATTTCCTCTAAACTAAGAAAAATTTCCATCGGATAAGCCAATTAAATAGTGTTTCCGGTGGTTAACTTTTCCGGTTACGTTTTCCGATAAAATTATGGATACATCCGATGAAATTTATCCGATAAAATGTGATTGAAAACCCGATCATATTTTTCATCGGATATACAATTTAATTGGATGTATCCGTTTGTTATTATGTAATTGGATTATCCGATCATATTTAATTGGACATTTTTCTCAAATGATACCCGCGGTAAATATTTCAGGTGTTATCTTCGATTCCAAGATTTATAATGCAAAGTAGCCCCCCCCCCCTCTCTCTCTCTCTCTCTCTCTCTCCCCCTTTCCCCGACGGGACCGTCTTTAATGCACCGTACTTGATGATTTATATGGCGATAGCTGGCAAGGCGGCTGCTCGACGGTGAAATTACCGGCGCGTTGCGGCGGTTACATCCTCTGGGAAGTCCCCGAATTTAGGGTGTAGCCAGGGGAACATGAATAATGCAACGATAGTGGGATATGGCCGTAATGCCATGCCACTTCTTGGTGCATGGTGGCAATTACATGGAGCAATCGCGCTGAGATTATACGAGATTAGTCGTTAGTATGTGTCGACCGTCGAGACGGAGACGGTGATTTCTACGCGTTGCGTTGAACGTGGTTGACGAGCAGCAGGCTTCTCCTCGCCGGAAACCCCGACGTTCTCCAACTTTCGTTTTACCACGCGTATCGATAAGGAGAGAGGCTACGATATGAACTTTATTTCCCCTCGACACGGTCGCTCTTCGTTACTTTTTTTTCCCGCAGCCACGCAGAAGAGCGTGTACCGTTAAAAATGCAGCGGCTAAAGATGACGGATGTTCTCTTCATCTTTCATGAAGATGTGTCATTCATATTCGTCCGAATCGACCTGAATAAGAGAACGAGCTCGATCGAGAAAGTTTTCGTCCATTCGCGCTTTATTTAAGGCACGGCCCGTTAATTATTCGTGACGGCGATGGGTTAATGGGACCGAAAGGTGGGCTCGATTGAGCATAAATGCGCCCGTTATATTTGTTGGAGACCATTCTAATGTAATTGCGGAGTTAAATGCAGCTCGGCGTTTTTAAATAAGTTATAATAGAGGTTCACAAAGTTAAAACAGAACGGAATAAAGATTAATTTTTTCAAGAAGAAGCGCGCATTGGATTGCTGCCGTGTCGAATCCTCCAGTCATAGCTATTGTACTTTACAAAAACAAATGAGCAAGTAGAAGTCGGTCCACACTAATCGTCAGTCTTTTCGTAACGTTAAAACCATTTTGCCATACTTGTGTATTCGAGCAAACGGCCAGGGGGGTCAGTTCTGTATCTTACACCGTAGTGAAAATGCTAAAAGTGAGCGACTCTGTCTCTTTTTAAGGGGACGGTTAGAAAGAGACAATGCCATTCACTTTTAGCATTTTCACTACGGTGTATAAAGATACAGAACTGACCCCCTGGCCGTTTACTCGAACACACAAGTATGGCAAAATGGTTTTAATGATCGGTGTGGACCGACTTCTTTTACTTGCTCTTTTGTTTTTGTAAAGTACAATAGCTATGACTGGAAGAATATGCTAAAAGCGAATGGCATTGTCTCTTACTAACCGTCCCCTGAAAAAGAGACAGAGCCGCTCACCTTTAGCATTTTCTATACCGTAAGATACAGAATTGACCTCCTGAATATATTACGGCGACGTTATACACGTAGAATAAATCAGAAACAATATATATCCGAACGGAATGTGATATATCGAATGGAATAATCGTTGTTGAATCAAGCGATTGAACCAAAGGGCTAATGAACGAGCGCGAGCTTCATTACGCTCTGAAGCGCGTTCTCCATCGCGGCATCGCCGCTTTTATATCGGCATTATCGAGCGATTCGACTCTCATCCCCGGCACCGAGTTTCTACTCGATCGACGATATTTTCCTCGATGGTCCGCATAAACCGGGGTCTACTCTCTCACGGTTGATTCACCGGATGTGGGTCACTCGTCGTCATCGGCGTCTTCCTTCCGGATCTTATGTTAGCCTTCAACTTTCTATTGTCGCGGCGCGTCGTACGGATCCCCGAATGCGTCACCGTCGGTACACTTTCGTGAGAAAAAGAGGAGAAGGAGGAAGGCCCCGCTTATGAGAGAGGGCCGGGCGGAGGACCGGCGTCTCTTCCAGGGAAGGAATCTCGCCGTCAGTCGCGTGAATGGGAAGAGAAGTCGAAGTCACGTCGGGCGTACAACCGGAATCGGGGGGGACGGGCCGCGCCGACCGGCCGAGGAGAAAAGGAACAGGACGCGTCGTAACCCTTTACATTCTTCGGGGATAATAAGTGGCACGGTCATATAATAAATGCCACGATGCGGTTTTGGGGACGACGATCTTGGCGAATATTTGTTAGCCGCGCGACGGCATATTAAACGCGAACGTTTCGTTATTAAGATGTCCCCAGGACTTGCTCTTAGCGGATTCCGGACGGTTTCGCCCAAAACGTGCAAAATTCGGGGGAGAATATTGAATTTTTTGCGCCCCTGCGTAAAAATTAATTTTTGACGTGTTGCAATTCAACGTCAGTTATTTTCAATCGGTACCGATGTCAACAACTGTTGGGTACGGTACCTGTTTTTAATTGCAAAACTATGAGAAAGTATTTAGAACTCTGGTTTAATATTTTGCGTCCGTAGCGCGAGAGAAGATTTTAATTTTGAGAGCGTCTTACTGTTCGTAAAGATTTGCTATATCTTCTACGATTAATATCTTCGTTATAGCTGCGATTTTACTTGAATAATAATAGTTTTGACATTTCACGCTGGAAATTGCGCACTCAAACGCAAAGTGCACTTGGCTAATGGCTGCATAGCGGCACAGACACATTTACGCGCGAAAGTTATCTCGCGCTTCCTTTGTTCAATGACATCGGTGCTTTCCTTCGATTATATTAAAGCATTGTCGCGTGTGTGTTATGCAATTGATACAAATTATTGCTTATTTCGCACGCTACTTTGTCTGGATTGCCGGATTATTTTATCGTATTCAACACTGCTTCTTTATCTTTATTTCCGTATTTATTCTTCACTTTCTCATTTTCCCTTTTCGGAATATAGTATATACATATTTCATACGTTATACACACTTTTATATTATTTTTAATACGAATTAAATGGATATTTATTAACCACTAAACACTTTAACCCTTTGATGGTCGAATTAATGTTTTTATTATTAAGTTTTTATCGATGCAATGTTTTTAGTAACAGAATGTATGTTAAACCATTAAGCATGTTACATCTTTTTAAATTTTATAAGTGGGACGTGCGTGTCCCAGTGACTGTGAAAGGGTTAAACCTACTAAAGGAAACCTACCTTAAAGGTGATAAATAAATGATAATAAATCGAGTACGATAAACAAATAAATTAATAAAGAGGTTTCCATACCCACCCCGTCTTTCTTTTTCCTTGCGCCGAACTTTATGTTTCCGAAAATATTATACATTCGTTCGTTGGTTTTATCCGAAACGTGCCTCGTAAGCCTTTGCAATATTCACGTCTACAAATGGGAATAAGACAGAGCCCGGTGGCTTCTCAGAACTTTGCGACTTAGGTCACGAAATCCTAAGCAGCACTCCTGAAAATACAACTTGCTCACGAGGGCATTTCGCAGCCAAGTTTATGATAACATTTAGATAAAAACATTTTATTGGGCGCGCAAATACCGAGGGGTTTTTGAACGATGCTCCCCCCGCCTCCCGCGATCCCCTAAAGTTGGAATATTTATGACGCATACCACCGGCCGGAGATACGGGCCCTCTCGTCCGTAATTGTCGGAATCCGGTGGAGGCACGCCAAATCTTGGGCGAGATAAATATGTGGAAGAACGTACATCGCATACTTAATAAGGCGGGCCTCGTCGACGGCGCTTTGGGGGATTGCGTGCACGATTCATCTTCTTTAATTGCACAGTAGGTATTCGTATCGGGGAGTCGCATGCGTTGGATCTTACAGCAGCGAGAATGGCAGCCCGGTGGAACCTAGTCTATAATTTTCTAACGCGTGCGTTACCAATATGCGTTTTGTACACCCCATAAATTCGCCTTATCGTTACAAGGTTTATGTTAAGCTTGCGTCGTCACTGGAAATTTGTATTTCATTTGGCATCGTAAATACGACTTTTTATAAAGCATTAAAACAATGCACTCGCGTAAAATGAAACTCTCGTCTAAATATCCCCAGCATATGAATAAAGATCAATTTTCTGTTATGGATATTATTTTACACGAGTTTGATACAAAGCTGGAGATTACTTGGCGTGATATATTTTCTATGTGCATTTATCGTTCTTTATTCAATTTAGATTTTTATTCTCCCTTTCTAAACAATCAAGATATCGCGAGATTTAAAACATAAATGTTTATTAAAAGATTGTACAATATTTGATTTATATTTGTATTAATTTCGAAAGAAACGAATTTTGTTACAGTAAAAGTCTTTGCAACCTGCTAAGGAGATCATAATGTATATTATAAAACAAAATTCTCCATTCTATTACCTGCTGAATCGATAAATTTATAATTAATTCTCCTGCTCGCATGAAGATCTAATCGATACGAGTCATATCCCGTACGGTTCGGAACAGTTATGGTTGAGAATGTTATACAAAGTATTCCCCTCGGTAGAAATTCGTTGCCCGATTTGGAATCGACTTTTCCTCGAGAAAAATGTCAAAGCGTTTACGATGGTCGAATAATTGATGACTAAAAGAGAGCTTCGTAAGCCACAGAGAGAAAAATCACATTCTTTGGTTAATTTCTCAAACGGACGTTATCTTAATCGAATTCTAAACTTCAAAATTTCATTGAAACAGTAACAGGATTTTAGTTCAAAGCTCAGTTATAAAATATGTGCACAAATGTACGATTAAAGGCCGTTAAATCATTTACTTTCGTTGGTATTCTCGACGAGGCTGAATCGCCGCGTCCAAATTGGCAAAAAAAAATTATGATTTAAATTACTAACCACATTTCGGATTCTCTTGCAGAGGCAGATGCATATCTGTACATACATCGACACGAGCAAGAAACGTTGTAGGCCGCGCAACCCGCCGGTCGTTCCGATCTGATTAACACGCTGATATAACATTCAATTTCCCACAGCAGGTTACTGATATACGGATACCTTTGGTTGATGTGCGTTCCAGATCGCGTTTCCCGAATGCAAACGGCCGGAAGAGTAAAACGCGCGATAGAACGGTTCGATGGGCGGGTTGTTTTTTGCATGCCGTTGCAAATTTTTATTCGGATGGAACCGCACGGAAGTGTGTCATCTCTTCACAAAGCTAAACCGTAATGAAAATTGTAACGGATGTTCGGCTGCCAGAACCGGATTTTTAGTTCCATAAGCGTGGAGTCGAGATAAAAGAGAATTAATGAAGAGGATACAAACGGGAATTCTTAAAAAAAAATGTTAGAAAAGAGAGCTTGTCTTAAATAAGCAGGAAAATGGCGCAATATTAATATTACTTCTTGTTCACGTCGATTGTGCAGACGCATCTGCCTCTGCAAGATAACCCGAAAGGTGATCAGTACATTCGGATCATGATATTTTTTGGCCAATTTGAACGCGGTGATTTAGCCTCGTCGAGAATTAACGAAATATTAACGAAAGTAAATTATTTAACGGATTTTAATTGTATTTAACATCCACTTTGATTATTTACAGCGTTTAAAATTATGTTTCAAATATGTCCACTCTGTAACTTATTCTAGCATAGTGCATCGGCTAAACATTGGCTAAATACTGGTCCAATGTGGGTTATATTAGAAGTGCATTGGCCGATATTGTCCAACGTAAAGCCAATATTGACCATGGAATAAATGTAGATATTGCACGAGTATAATTATATGAAATATATAGATTTATATTGGAAGTGCATTGGTCAATATTTAACAATGTAATAAGAATATTGGTCTAATATTGTGCCAATATTGGACCAATATATTTTTATTAATATTGATATAATATTAGACCAATATTCTTATTACATTGTTAAATATTGGCCAATGCACTTCCAATATAAATCTAATGTTATATAATTATTATCGTGCAATATTGTGTCAATATTGGAGCAATATTGCTTAATAGACATATTGGCTGAATAAGAGGTCTATCTTACGATATTGGACCGATATTGGGATACTAGATTTATATTATTTCCCAATATTGCGCCAATATGTTGTGCTACTAGGGTACATATTTCAACATGTAATATTTGAAATACTGAATAGCTTAGTGTGGAGCAGTCGCCTGTCAAGAGAGGCCCGGGTTCGAGTCACGGCCTTGTTATTCCGAATATGATGCAAGGAATTTGAGTGGAAATATATTACTCCATTGTAACAGAAACGCAAGAACCGAAAGCAAAAATAAAATTCAAAGCATTATTGTGAAGATAATAAGGAAATAATAAATTGTGAAGGAAGTATTGCGCTCCTTGATATAACTGCAAGGAGTGCAAATGTAAAAGGAGGAAGAAGAAATTATGCTATCACGCGGCGATTAATTTTTTCAGCTGTACATTGATTCGAATAACTTTTTTCCGCGGTGAGAACCCGCGCGGTTTTTCACGCTTGAATTTAATAGGACGCGCGACAAATGTGAACGTGCAAATGTAGAAATTACTTATTGCCAGTGCGTAAAGTAATCCGACTTTTATCTTGATTTCATCTATTTTAATCCGAGTGATAATCGCGACTCCCAGGTTCTATTATGTAACATTCGAGTGCGACACACTTTTTCGGAGCGTGCGAACTAGCTTGTTTTATCGTCACGTAAGTCCCAGTCTACAATAGAGATTTAAGCCCTAAGCCTTAAGAAATTGACTAATCACAGTCGCGCATTCTACTCATACTTGACCGTGATTGGCCAATTTCTTAAAGCTTAGGGCTTAAATCTCTATTGTAGACTGGGACTAATCCCCGTGACGGAAACCAAAGTGCATACAAAATCGGGACGGGCGCGCAAGTTGATGCGAGAAAAAGGAAACTTTTCCGCCGCGAGATAAAAATCACCACCGACTACTGGCCTCGGTCGACGCTGCTCCGAAACCGTCGACCCGTGGATTTCCACCTACGGACGCTTTCTCCCGCGGGACAAAACGCCAGGAAAATTCCCTCGTTCGCCAGGGTCCTTTTTTTCCAAAAAACACCACGATGTTCTGTAACGTCGCATCACTGCCAGTACATAGTTGGAAAAATCGCCAATCTCTTTCCAAATTCTGTACGCGCGCGCCAGATTTTTGCATACACAGTGCCCTCGACAAAATCTCTTCAAGTCGACAGAAATGACGAAGAATTCGTAAAGCTATCAAAACTTGACTCGTCGAGGTGTCGAGAAAAATTTGCTCGGCTCTCGCTATATTCTCAGACGAGAACGTACAAACGTTGAACTGCGATATGACGTTTAGTTGAAAGAAGTTAAAAAAACAAGCATTGTGCTCGTTGTATCGATTTGTCGTGTAAAACATTACACATACACATATCCCTCCTCACTTTAATATTACATGAAATGTACGAAATAAAGCGCAGTTGCAGAGTGAAATAGAAAAAGGCACTTTCAATTTCGATTTCTATTTAGTCACCGTCAAAGCGGCCCGTAGGCAACAAATCATATTTAAAATTTTCTATATTCCGGCTGGCGGATAAAAGAAAAAGGAGACAAAGAGAAAGAGGGAGTGGGAGAGAAAAAGAGAGAGAGAGAGAAAGAGCTATAAAGGGTATAGAACGTCCTCTCCTGTCGGAAGTTACGAGCGCGCCGCTATTTTCCTCGCGCAACACTATTGGAAATTCTTTGTGTGCTTTAGAAAGTAACGCGACGGGTGTTATCAGCCAGGCGGCTACAAAGTACTGCAGATTGCCACAGAGGAGAGCGCGGAGGTGCATTGAAAAATTCTCTCTCTCTCTCTCTCTCTCTCTCTCTCCCCCTCGCCGAAATTTCGATACTTCATCTCAGCGATCGAGACGTCATATCTTGTTATTCTCTTTGAGCAGCTCTACAGACGACAAGCTCTCTGTAGATTGTCAAGAAACGGGAGATTTCGAATACACGGGGTTCGCATCGGGCTCTCGTGGATAAAATTAATGGAGCTGGAATAAAATCGCTAAAATAAAACCTCTCACTTGTGCCCGATGCATCGCGAAATATATTTTACGACGCTATTCGGACGAATATAATTTAACAAGAATAAAGACTTCCCGTCGCCGGTGAATAATTAACCAAATGTAGGACAATTAATAAACGACGCAACTGGCAAATTCTAATTAGAGAAATTTATTGCGAAAAATATTGCCTCAGCCAGAGTTTGAACCTGGACCACCCCACACTCTGGGCGGGCGTCTCACCAATTCGACCACTGAGGCGTGTGGTAATATATGATATTTTCGCGTCTATTTTTTCGACTTTAAACTGCGCGCCGATTCAGGTTGTCGGCAGTACACAGGACTATCGATACGCGATTTTTTTAACTATCCCCGTTCCCAATCCTCAGAAAGGATTTCTGTTACCGAGGCAAAAAATATTCTTGACGCATTTATATTTCTCACAACCTTATTTATTGTAGTATAAAAATAAGACAGTATCAAAATAAAAGCAATAATTCTTATTCTCCTCTATCGAATTAAAAAAGATCGACTTACTATATTGAGGCAAGAGTA
>NW_011967104.1:24994-35872 GCF_000949405.1 Vollenhovia emeryi | reverse complement strand
AGACTTACAAACTTAGTTTCAGTGATGTCATATTGTTCTTTAATTTAGCCGGAATAGCAAGCTGCTTTCGATCATCTGTACAAGTGCCATTTAATTTGTGTATTACACAAATCTTTCCACGAAACAGACAGTTTTAAGTGCAAAAGGTGCGAAAGTGCAGAATCACTCCAGCATCCCCTTAAAAACTTTTCATTTAAGATTAAAATATTCCTTTCTCTGTAATAAATATGAATCTTATTCTCCTCTATCGAATTAAAAAAAAGATCGACTTACTATATTGAGGCAAGAGTAACTTGTATAAACGTAAGTTTATATATTCTTGCGTTTAGAATAAATTTTCCCTCCATCTTACAACGCACGAGATGGGCACCGCGATATTCGACAAAAGACGACACATACTATCATTTTATTCTACATTTTACAATTTTGCATGTGAGATTAAAATGTTTCTTCTCTATAATAAATATGATTGGCGCTATATCGATCCTAGTTTCTGATACATTCAAGTGTAATAGCATAGAAAGTTTTTCTGTGGGAGTCCCTCCAACCTGTACACCATTATTCGGTCAAGGTGTATAAATAACAAGAATAAAGACTTATTTGCGAAAAATATTACCACATGCCTCACCCAGTGAGAAATGATTTGCCGATCGATGTCGAAACGATGTCGACTCGACGCCAACTTGACGGTGTCGATTCGACATCGATCGACGAATCATTTCTCACTGGGCAGCGATCGAATTGGTCGTCCGCCTAGAGTGTTGGGAGGTCCAGGTTAAAATGTTGGCTGAGGTGACATTTTTCGCGCTAAATTTCTCTAATTTGAGTCCGCGAGCCGTGTCGTTTATTAATTTTTCTACATTGCTGAATTTAATTTAGCTGCAACGTATTAATGCTCGCAAGTTCGATCGCCGTGTTCAACTCGGTCGAAAGTTCCTCGGGACGACGTTGGAACGGGCACGCGCGTGAGGAAGACGAGGAGAAAAAAAAGAAACTGCTTTCACGTCCGCGTCGCGCGAGGATATCGCGGAAATAGAAAACGTTATACAACGCGGTAACAAACGGCGACTCCGTCGCGATTCCGCTATGCGACGGTGCTATTTGAAGATTCTTAGCGGTGCATCCTGGCGCAAATGCACGCGCACGCGAGGGCAGGGCGCGGTTTCGGGAAAACGTGCGTTTACACGGGTATCGCATTCCTCCGCTGCTTTAGAAAGTATACACGCGCGAACGGGTTACGGCTGGGAATTAATTAACCCGGGCGCAGTACCGATTCGCGCAACAATTTACCAAAAAATTTATGACGTCCGGCAAGTACAGACAAATTGCGGCACGTGAAATAACAAAAAAGTATACATATGCAAAATTGCATTCACTTATTTTCCTTTAATGTATGCAATTCGGCTGCGCCTCGTGCAATTCGTACAAGTTTAAAAGTATGATAATAAAATATAATAAAAATGTAAAAGACACAATGTGCGCATACATATTCTGTTTTTCAGAGGTCGGGCGGTGTAGGAGCGTGCCTGAATATTTTTCAACTTTTATGAATCGGCCGAAAGGACAATCGAGTTGCATATATGAAAGAGAATACCCGGTGAGAAATGATTCGTCGATCGATGTCGAATCGACGTCAATTTGACGGTGTCGATGTCGATTCGACGTCGTTTCGACGATCGTTTCTCACCGGGGCTTTTGGAAATTTTAGAAATATAATCCGTGCCGCGTTACGTCGTTACGTGGAAAATTGGAGGGAATTGCGAACGGAGGAATTCACTTCGGGAGGCTGTAAGTAACTGGACCTTTCAGGTGGCGCGATATAATACACGTCTACACTCCGCGCGGAGAGTTTTACCGCAAAAATGCGGGAAATGACGCTCGATTACGATGTACCGGTAACTGATGGCGGCTGTAAAAAGTTTCGGTACCGTCACTTTCTATTTAAGCGCTGGAAGAGTTAGGAGCGTACACGAAGGCGATTTAATGCACGCTCGATCCCGCCGTCTTTAAGTAAGCGTCGGCAAACAGTAGCAGTTCGTTCGGACGACAAGTAGCTCTCGCGAGTCTTCGCGTTCCCGCGTGTTCCGTGAAATATGAGCGGCTCGTAGCGCAAACTTTTGCGAAGGCAAAGCCTCGCGGCGAGCCGTGCACTCGGCTCCGGGAGAGTCGCGATTTAACGCGAGACGTCTAAATAAAGGGACACAAAGTTCCTTTGGCGTTTTACTATCTTTCCTCTCGGGGAATATGGATCCATTTAAGCCTCATTCTAATCGCGGCCTGGAAAGCGCCTCTCTGGGAGGGAAAAGAATTTCTCCGCGCTCATAAATAAATCAGCGAGCGTCTCGCGATGAGAAAGAAGGATTTTTCGCGTGTTGGGAATAAATCTCTGCTAGAAAGTAACGCGGCGCTTTGTGATCTTTTTTCTTCTCGGAAAATCGACTCGTCTGCCACGAGTTGGTACAAAACGTATCCGACCATCGATTAGCTCGGCGCAACAGTACGAAATTTCCTAAAAATAGACGTGCAGTTCGATAAAATCATCGGTAAACAATCAATCAATTAATCTTGTTACTTCGCACAAACCCCCGAGCGTTTCGATTAACCCTGCAATACTGTTAATTTTACAGCAGCTCTTGCAGAAGGGAACGCAATTATCGCTCGCGCTTTTTGTCAATTCACATGAAAAATAAATGACAGCGTGGACATAAACGCATCGACCTAGACGGCGATGAGTGACCAAGTGGAGAGAAAACGTCGTTGAAAGACTCGTGTCTGGCGAGAGCGCGCCGCGATTCAAAATCGAGAAGATCCTCCGGGGCACTCGCGGGAAACGCGTCACCGCAAGCCGGAACTCACCTCGCGATCGTATTCGTTCCCGAGGACGACACCGGCGGACTCCCGGCGGTAAATCCTCTCGGCGCTACGAAACCCTCTGGCACCCCGTGCGCGGACAGCCGTGTGGTAGCACCGCCGGCGCGACGATGCGTTCCGTTTATTTACAACGACGGCACTCTCCCGTACGTGGTTCCTCCGACGCGCGCCTCTCGCTCCTTCCGTTCAGTCCGCGCAGAACGACACCCGTGTACTGGTTCCCGTCCCGTGCCGGGCCGCCGCTCGGCGGCCTCGTATGATGACCCCCTTCTAGAATTCTACGGCCCTCCTGACGACCGGCGTACGACACGTTCACCAGCGGCGCGCGTCCGTCGTCGCGCGACCACGTCGGAGCGATCGAGATCGATCGCGCTCCGAAAGGAGGATCTCGGCGAGGGGATTTACGTGGTAAATCCCGCGCGCGCGAGGGAGGCCGCTCGCGTCCCAGACCCACAGATGGAGGAAAGTCTCCTGTTATAGGCTCCTAATGGCGGGGTTTCTGCTAAATTAATATGTAGACATTGACCGACGATTCCACCAGGAATTTCTCGCCCTCGGAGTGAAGCCTGTTTAGTGGAGAATTGATTGTTGGATCGTGTAATCGTTGAATTTGGACGTTGAAAACCTACTATCTTATATTAGAATTCTATCTCATAATAGAGGACTTGCCTCTACTATTAGACTGCTACCTTTGAGCTGAAAAGTGAGGCAAGAGTTCCGCCATGTCTTGTATAGTAGCGTCACTCACAGACCGATGTGCACTACTTTATTTACTTAACAAGACATGGCGGAACTCTTGCCTCACTTTTCAACATCATCTGTTGATTCCACCATGAATTTTTTGCCCTTAGAATGAAATCTGTTTAGTGGAGAATTGATTGTTAGATCGTGTAAGCGTTGAAAACCTTATACTATCTCATATTAGAATTCTATCCCATAATAGAGGACTTTTCTCTACTATTAGACTGCTACCTTTGAGACCTTGAAAAGTGAGGCAAGAGTTCCGCCATGTCTTGTATAGTAGCGTCACGCACGGACCGATGCACACTACTTTATTTACTTAACAAGACATGGCGGAACTCTTGCCTCACGTTTCGCCATCACCTGTTAATTCCACCATGAATTTTTTGTCCTCGGAGTGAAGTCTGTCTACACACAGAAAAATATATACTACCTGCAAGTAAATGTTATTTGTTCCAGGTATTTGATAAGTTTATATATCCGCAAATCTATCATAATGTCGTCGCAAGTGTTATATTTACTCAAAACATATTCTGGTTCTTAGTAAGTCTAGTACTTGAAACAAGGATACATAGAATTATTTGAAGCAAAACAATTTTGTTTCTTCTGATTTTATTAAAAGAAGCATACGGAATTCTTCAATAAGTTTTATAATTTTCTTCAAAGAAGAATAAATTCTTTCTTCGAGTATAAGATGGCAAGCTTTTCTAATACTAGTAACAAGTATATCTTAAAATTATTATTAAGAAAATATTCTTTGTTGAAGCAAACTATTACTTAAACGGAATAAAATAAACTGAGTAATTACTTTTCTTGACTGTACAATAATATTTTTCTGTGTGTAGTGGAGAATTTAGTGGAGAAATTGAGTGTTGGTTCGTGTAATCGTTACGAGAAAAGATTTGTCATTGAATGCGGACGTTGAAACTCTACTGTCTCATATTAGAATCCTATCTCATAATAGAGGACTTTCCCTCAATTACCAGATTGCTACCTTACCTGTTACCTGTTAGGTAAATAAAGTAGTATGTGTGCATCGGTCTGTCAGTGACGCTACTATACAAGACGTGGCGGAACTCTTGTCTCACTTTTCAGCTCGAAGGCAGCAGTCTAGCAGTATATAGAAGTCTGTGGCTAGACCTCGCGCGATTGACTTCCGCCTCGGCAACGAGAGCGGATCTCCGGAATTCTCGGAAACGCAACTGTCGAGCCGAAAGAGATCCGTTTTGTCGCCCTCCATTTGAGGTCTCACTCGGGAATCTGTTATCGGGAGTGAATTCACGCTTTGGTTGGACGAACGGTTGCGAATCTCGCGTAACGAGGCGCTTATTAGTCAGTTAGATTGCTATTGTACGAGCCTCACCCCCAAAATTCGCGGTGTCACGACCGCGACGCGGTCGCATCAATAATGAACGCGACGGATTAATCGATGCGAACGAATTATTCACGGGCGCTATACGCTTCGGTGAGGTTCCACTTATGCGTTGAGAAGGACGGTGTGTTCCCAATGTTCGCTTAAATTTCCTCCGAGAGATTCGTCGCCGCGAAAGAAACGAAAAAAAAGCAGGAACGCGAAAAAGCGGGGATATTTCCAGACACTCGAGCCGCGACTGAAAAATCTACAATGCTCTTTACGTCTAGGAACATTGTATTTTATATAAGCAAATCTAAACGCGTGAAAAGTTTGTCGGCAATGTGCAATACGTAATGTACAGTTCGTCACTTTGCACAAATTTTTTAATGTGTTTGTTGGCCACAAAATACCATAGCATGTTTCTGGACGCGAAAAGCACATTGTAGATCAGGCTCAAATCCGACTTCTGCGTAAATATTGTTGTAATACAAAACTACATGAAGATCGTTTAAAAAGACGACAGAGATTCTACGAACATTTCGCTTCTTGATTTACAATTTAATTATTATTTAATAAATTTAAAAAATTAATTCGTATGCAAATTGTCGCAGAAGACATTTCTGTAATTCAATAACAATCTTTGAATTAATCCTTTTAATTAATATTCCATTACTGTCTTGGCATCGTGATTTAGGAGAAGATATTTCTTAAATTCAAATTAATTTCACGTGTCAATATGTGGTAATCACTGTCTTAACTATCGATATTGGCGAATATCGACAGCCCATTGATGTTATGAATTTTGCGAGAAAGATGCAAATCGACTCATCTTTCACAAGGTCGAATCTCGATTTTATGTAATTTCTGAATTTTGTGCTTAAACGCTCATTCTGGACCAATCGGAAGTCGCGACTTATCTCTTTCGCACGGTCGCATCTTGATTTTGCGCAATTTTTGAAATTTGTGCTTAAACGCTCATTCTGAACCAATCGGAAGTCGCGACTGATCTCTTTCGCACGGTCGTATCTCGATTTTGCGCAATTTTTTATTTTTGTGCTTAAACGCTCATTCTGGACGAGAAATATCCTTTCTCGTTGCCGCAAGGCTGCCAGTTGGCGCCGACTTTTCCCTATTTTATTTTCTCCTCGCCGAATCGTCGGTGTAATTCGGGCGTGCTGAAAATTAACGCGATTCCATCGGCAGGCGAGGAATTCGACGCTCGCGCGCGACCCGCTTACTCACCTTTACGGTACTCGCGGTACTTTCGGGCGAATCGCGCCGCGTCGGCGTGGAAACTCGCGCGATGGAACGCGAACGCGCTTCTTTCCCTCCGTGCCTTCCCTTCGGACGCGTTGAAATGTCACGGACAAACGATCGTGATTTTTACACGTTCTCCCATTTCGCGCGATCGCGATTTCTACGTATCGATAATTAAGCGCGATTGAATCGCAGGAATAATCGTAAAAATAACGATCGCGCGGCTGTATAATAAATGCGCATTCACGTTATTTAATTAAGGCCGAATGCAAATCCGTGAAAAAACTTGTTTTCTCGCGCGCGCGAGGTTTCCATTCGCGCGCGAAAGAGAAAAAGAGAACCTACCCACACAGCAAAAAATGTCACAAAGATACCTGGGAAATATCTAAATATTATATCTGATACAAGTCACGATTATTTCATCTGGGGTATGATGTTTGATTTTATATTCATTTTTAATCGATTTTTTATTTTTGCTTTCTCATAGAGGAAACTTTGCTTTCGTGAAAAATATATGAGATATCTGTATTTTAGTAAAATCGGATTGTACATATTACAGAATAGGTAATGTGATTAATAATACGAGTATATATTTGTTCATCATCAGTTGCGGCATAAATTATTAAGGAACGCGGTCTCCATCAGCCTTTACTTTTTTATACTATTAATGTAAACTCACATTTATCTTTTTTCCATTTTTTTTCTTGTATCGCTTCTTTTCTGTCTACATAAGTTTAGAAAACTTATTTACAGGAAAGGTTAAATAATAAACAGTTATTTAAAGACAAAAGAAATAATAAAAATAATAATATAAACAATATTTTTTAAAAAGAGATATCGGATGTCTTTCAGATTCTAAAAAGTCATGATTATTTCATCTGGGATATGATATCTGATTTTATATCAATTTTTAATCGATTTTAATTTTTGCTTCCTCATAGAGAAAGCTGTGAAAAAAATATTAGATATCTGTATTTTAGTAAAATCTGATTTTATATATTACAGAATAGGTAATGTGATAAATAACATATATTTTTTCATTATCAGTTGCGGCATAAATTATTAAGGAACGCGGTCTCCATAAATCAGCCTTTACTTTTTTATACTATTATTGTAAACTCACATTTATCTTTTATCCATTTTTTCTTCTTGTATCGCTTCTTTTCTGTCTACATAAATTTAGAAAACTTATTTAGAGGAAAGGTTAAATAATAAACAGTTATTTAAAGACGAAACAAATAAACAAGCTAAAAATATAAACAGTAATTTTTTAAAAGATATATCGGAAATGTGATATCCTTAAAATATTCAGAACCTATCATCTACGAGATATCTCAAATATGACCGGTGAAATGATATCCGATTTAAGTCTCAGATACATTTTGCTGTGTGGGTACGATACGCGGACGAAATACGTTTTCGAAGCGAGGGGACACTTATATTTAAGGGACGTATAAAATTAAAACTCGAGCGTTCGCGTGTAATTTAACGCCTTGATATGAATAAATGGATGGCTAAATCCATTCGCGGGACGGACAGATCCGTTGAAAACGATCGTTATTAATCGAGGACGGACTTTTAAATAGTTCACACGACGGCGGAGTCCGCGACGTTTTCAGGGATTTAAAGTAGAATCTAGGTTGATCGAAAAAAGCTCGTTAAAAATGAACATCGACGCATGAATTGCCGAGCGCGGAGGCATTGTACTCGCGGTCTTGTTCCGTCGCGCGCGGGCGCGGGAGGACCCGGCGGAAGGTGCACGGAGGAGAGAAACGTCGCGTCGAGGGGGAGGAATTCCTCAACGGTGTCGGAGTGGCGCGTGTCGGCCTGACACGTTGCATTCATACGGTGGAAACGCTAGATAGGAATGCCAGAGAACGAGTGCCGCGCAGAGAGTGCGGGAAAGAGGAACGCGACGAAGGGAGAGAGGGAGACCGTCCGCGCGACGAGCGTGTGCACCTCCTAGGTGGGCTCGCGAGCGCGAACCGGCTCGGGCGCGAGCGTGCGGCACCGAATGCTCGTCGCCGAGAGAGGTGAGGCCCAGTGACCGACATTCCCCTCACTCCTGCCTCCTTCCCGCCGATCCTCCGCCCGGATCTCGCGGCGACCCGAGGATCGCGAGCAGCCGGAACCCGCGCGGGCTCGTCGCCCTGAATTTCCGTTTAATACAGTCGTCCGAGTCGTAAAATGTATGATATACGTGCCGCTCGTTTCCTACGACAGCGCTCGAATTGTCATTTTTGAGTCGTTCGCGAAGGAAACGATAAGGATTCGATATGATTGGAGAGCTGCACACCTGGATACCTTTGTTCCCCTGCAATCACACACGGGAAAAGAAGTTTTTTCTTAAAATTTATCCCGAAAATCACGCAATCGTGGGACAACACATAGCATTTCGACGAATTTTGTTAGAGTCTTTTGAAATTTTATCAGGATTGCGAGGTAACTCGTTACTTGTAACGAAGTTACAGTTACTGTTTTTTGGTAACTCTAACTTATTATTTTCTCTCTATGTAACTGTAACTTAACTCATTGTCAGTTACATTTTTTCGATAACCAGTAACTAATTTAATAGTTACATTAATAGTTACGGAATATGTATATTTTTTAAACCTCCATAGAGCGCATCAGGTCTTGCATTTGCGTTTGCGTACGGGTGCCGCTATCGAATAGCCCCGGGGTAGCCCCTGCCTGTCGTAAGAGGCGACTTAAAGGGGAGGAGAAGAAGAAGGAAGAGCGGGGGGAGGACGCGCGAAGGCCCGCCAGACCAACGGCGGGCCGGGTGCGGAGGGCGGTACGGATGTAATGACTTTGTCAATCCCCGGCCGCCCCCCAAAGTAAAGCACCGCGCAGACCACCGTAGGGTTTTAGTGGGTAAGCCAGCGCGCCGATCATAATCAGGCGCGCACCTCGCTAGATAGAGGGGCAGTCCCACATAACCCGGGCCATTAGTAAACTCCCTTCCCAGAGGTGGGCCCGGGTATCCATAAAGGATTTCCCTACAAAAAAAAGGTCTTGCACTTGCGCATAAACGCCTTTATCGACGCTTTACAATTCAAATGCAGATTTGACAGTTTTCTTTTCATTGCAAGAAAGTCACTGCAAAGTAACGATGCGTTAATTTTTGAGTAACTGTAACTGTAACGCGTTACTTTTCAGAATTGATAACTTGTAACTGTAACTAGATACTTTTACAAAGTAACTTTCCCAACCCTGAATTTTACTATACATTTTATTAGTAGAATGTATAGTAAAATTTCGAAAAACTCTCATAAGGATTTTCAAAGTGCCACGTTGTCCCACGATTGCGTGATTTTTAGGGAAAATTTTAAGAGAAAATTCTCCGTGCAATTGCTACACGTCTAAATCGCATCTTTAAAAAGTATTACGAAATTTCGACGATTTCAAATATTCGAACTCATTTGTGGGAAAAGTTTTTTCCGAGCTATGCCACCGTTCTAAATGAATGATACGTAAAAGGATAAAAGTATGACCGAAAACATTGAAAGCTATGAAAAACGAAAATTACTTTGGAAACTTGTATGTCCCAATCTTTCGTATATTAATCATAAATCGCGTATTTCTCGACGCCTCCGATATCGGAATTGAGATTAAAATTAAATCGCGCATCGAATTAAGTAAAACTTGTTAAATTGAATATATATTAAGACTTATTTATGAAATTGCAGATTCGAATGTACGTACGTGTTGATTTAAAAGTGTTGCAGATTTCTTGCATTTGGTAACGAGATTGGTTCTAGAGCCAGTTATTTTAATGTAGGGATTATTTGAGAGATTCACGACGTGGAAATCAGTGATTTAGATGTAAAGATTACTGAAATCCACCTGACATACTGCCTTGGGAGTCGAATGCTTTTGCCGAGCGCTGCTAATAAATATACCTCGATAGAAATAAAGTTGGAAGCGAAAACGAGCGTTTAGAGTGTTGAAGCACATCGTGAGAAGAATAGAGCTTTAGTTTGATGTTGCATCGTCGTGCGAAAGAGATAAAACTCAGATTTCGTTTAGGGCGCTTTAGATGCAGACCTTACAGATAATTATATATACGAAATATGTCTATGCATAGACATTCTTCTCTTTCCTGTGTACAATTTCTAATAGAAGAATAATGAGAAGAAGAGTTAAAAAATAATTAAAAGGATAATTTTCGTGTTATTTCTTTATACAAAAAAGTGAGATTTGACGAAACGAGAGAAAATTGTCCATACATAAATAAGCGTATATAAAACGTGATAATCTCTAATTATACATAAAATGTTATATACCTAATCCAATTGTAGTTTCACTTTTGGCAAAACAACGCAAAACTTAGTTTTTTTACTTACTTTTAACTATTCTTACAGCAGAGAGAAACCTGAGAGCGGCCACGCCGGCGTTTTACTTGATTGACCGTTTTCGCTCGGCTGATTTCAGCGCCTTACGCCATTTTCATTTTTGGAACTACTCAGGTACGCCCATTTTCAAGCACTGCCGATAAAGTCCCCGCGATCCGTGCTATATTTTCAAGCGGATAATGCAGTGCCCAATTTTGGTTGTGTTCCATGCTGCATGCATGAAATGTCGGTAACACGAGAGTGTTATTGATTTTTCGTAGCGAGCGAGATGAGATAACACATGCAAGCGCCTGCTCCATG
>NW_011967104.1:7542-23075 GCF_000949405.1 Vollenhovia emeryi | reverse complement strand
CGGATCATCCCCACTCCAAGTTGGAGGGGATGATTGGAGGGGACGTGTGCACACGTATTGGAAATGTGAACCGAATATTACCGAATCTCACCGGAAAGAGTCGAAGTCAGACGAGTGATCCCCTTACCGCGATTATCAGTTACCCCTCGTACAAAGGCTCCGTCTATAGAAGTCTATGGCTCCATGACGCTGCGTCAACATAACCTGCACGACATCCGCGCTCGCCTTCGTACCTTAGGGGACGATCCCCTCGCACATTCGAAGTCTCGCACGCGACAGCTGACCCTTGGAAAAAAATGGTGTCCGTTTTGAATACCGTCGACACCGGCCACGAGGACATGGTTCACGACGCCGAGATGGATTACTATGGTTTGAGGTTAGCAACCTGCTCGAGCGACAACTCGGTGAAGATATTCGATTTGAAGAACGGCACTCGGAGCCTGGTAGCCGTCCTCAAGGGAAACAGGCTGGCGTTTATGCCTATAATTAATAATTATGACTTCATTATGTATTGATCAAATATCGATATTTTTACAGTACAAGAATTACGAAATGGTAAGAGTAAAATAAAGATTTCAGTAAGAGTAAAGTAAAATTCAGATTCTCTTGGCGATGCCGTCCGTATACTACCGCTACTATGGCAAGGTCTTTCAGCACTCTTAGGCGCGTCCGAGGGCGCGCCAAGACTTGGCTGCAGTCGACAATGATCGAAAACCGCTTAAATGGCTTGTGCGTGCTCAGCGTCCACCGAAATTTGGTTGAAAGCATGGGTGCTTCTTTTACGAATAATACAATTAATAGATTTGCCGAGGATCCTAGAAAATTAATTTTTGTATAAATACAAATATTTTTTATAAGTACGTAGTTTAATTCATGCTGCATAATTCGCCTACGGGTGAATCCTGTTCTGCCCCCCCCCCCCGCCCTAGACAAGTTTGGATACACCCATACCGAACGTTCTAAATATCATCGACGACGTTATCTGGAATGTCAGCTGGTCGTTGACAGGCAGTATCCTGGCGGTCAGCGGCGGGGATAACATTGTTTCGCTCTGGCGCGAGAATTCTGAGACAGTGGGCGTGCATCTCGGAACTGAACAAAGATCAGGGGAATCTTAACAATCCGGATCAACGCGCCTTGTAATTGTTGCCTTAACGGAGAGTGTGTAAAATAATATAAAGTAATCGTTATAAATTAATATCGGGGTAATTTTTTTGAGCAAAGTCAGTACGAGTTATATACCGCTAGCGTTTGATTATCGATTAGCATTTAGTCGAAATATAACAGTCGTTCCCCGGCCTTTGTAGACAGCGCACGTACTTTATCTTCGTGCTTACCAATTTTAATATCACGACTCGACTTTTGGTTTTTATCGCTTAATCGCGCACAGGCCTGACTGAATTGAAGAAATTGCGCTTGAAAAGGACCGAAACCCATGGTCGAAACGTCGCGCATTGTACATTTATGTAACTAGCAGTTATTAAACATGTGCCAGTTAAGGTCGCTTAAACTTTCCATTGTTATAACAGTGACGTTTATCCGACTCATCTTTATTGCGACAAACATTATTTGTACATATCGTACATTCTTATGGATATTTTTTTACAAACAGAACGTACTCGTAGTAATACACCTAGATGATTTTCTCTTTTATAAAAAAATACATCGATCTTATCAATAGTATCGAGAGGTAAATTGTTCATTCGTGATCAGTCTTGGGTGTATAAGGACGCGGCGAAGACTATGTCGCGTTTGATCGCGGTTGAAGCTTCCTCCATCTTCTCTTTCAAAACCGGATCGCCTATCGTTACAGCCGCATTTTTAACGTCCTGTAACGTCTCGCCGAGTTGCTGTATGCAACGGACTATAATTCCCTCCTGGACATCCGTCATCTTCATGATCTCGGCGAACGACTTGGCCTGCGCCCATTCGTAGACAACCTCCACCAAGCCGAAATTCAACGGTAATAACGTCGACAGTTGATAGTATTGCTCTAGATGCTCCAACTCCGCGTGCACCTCCGTCATTATCTTGCAAGCCTGAAGAGCAAGTTGTTTTAACTTATCTCTTATCGCAATGTATAACTTTTTAGATACTTGGTTCGGTTAGAAAGAGGACGACACATACGCTTGTGAGATTTGGCGGGAGTTGAGGTTCGTATTCCGTGCGTTGCTGGAAGATCAGCGCTGATAGTAACGCTACTATTTCTGCCGGTTGTAAAACGGTCAACACATTTTTCAGGATCAACTCTGTTATCAGCAGTTCGTTACTACCCATTTGTAGCGCGACTCTTCCTTTTAGGGCGACTAATGAGTAACGGTATTGATAATTTGTTAATTGCGCTTTACTAAATACTAAATCTATAACTATTATATACTCTGATTAATACGAACCTCTTTCATCATTGTCTATGTACCTAAAATGTTTCAGGAGTGCTACCATATTCAGATAATCTGGATACAATGCCATTCCCTCGTCGCTGAGTTTAAGTTGGAGCTGTCGCTTTTTGTCCTCAAGCTGATTCCGCTCGAATACGGGTCTAAATTGTTCTTCAAAGTTTGGTATTTCCTTGCACTTCATGTTGTCCAGCTTAGCTTTCAATTTGTCCCTATGTTGTATCCTCAGTTGAAAATCATTTTTCGACGAGAGCTTGAAATAAGGCTGTAGAACAAGAGCATTGGTAGAAGCGTTAAACGATAGAGAAGTCAATTCTTGAACCGCTGTCTGACACGTTTGTCCCGGTGGATCATTCCTAAAAAGAAGAAATAATCTATGAGTACAAGCTCCAAGAGTACCTACCACTTTGCTGTACCGTTTCTTACTTGAATCGTGAGATCTGCCTCTTTTCCCAATCCTTTAATACCAAAGAACAGTCAACTTTTATCTGGCAATTAGTTATTTTCAATATATGCCACGAAAATATAGTCACAACTTCGTGGGACGGATTAATGCTCGGGACAAATATCTCTTTCTTCGTTAGGCCGATAATCTCGCACCACTTCTCGAATATCTGAGGATTCTTGAACTCGTCAACTCCGAAGGTGGATACATTCGCATCCTTAAGTATCAAGACTTTGTACTGAGTAGAGTTTTTATGATATTGAACTTGCAGTAACAGGGCCAGTTTGTTGTAATGATTCGCGTATGATATTAACAAGACTCTACCCTCGGTTAAACTTTTCGCCGTCTTCTTTGAATTGAAAAAGTAAGGGTTTAGAAATTGGACATCTTCCACATAATCGATCGCCTCGTGATAGAACGTGGAGAGCTTCTTTTGCATCTCGGTCAGAGGCGGCAGGTTCGACAATTCGCGCTCGATATTCCGCAATTCGTTGTTATACGACGCTTCCTGCGAGGCCAACGGCGATTCCTTGAAAGATTTGCGCATCATCGCTTCGACCGTAACGGATTCGTTGACTCTCCTCAAATTTAGAAGCATGGAATACGTGACTTTGAACTTGGACTCCAACGTTTGCGGGTCACCGCACATCATGGGTTTCAAGTCGTTAAAATGCGGCACGTCGTTTCTGCACATCATTATAACAGTCCCCGTGGTATCGTGACCTCGTCGCCCAGCACGGCCAGCCATCTGTATGTATTCGGTCGGATAAAGGGTGCGAAAGTTGTTCCCGTCGTACTTTCGTATGGAATCGAACACCACCGTGCGCGCCGGCATGTTGACCCCCATGGCAAAAGTTTCTGTCGCAAATAGCAACTAAAAACGTGGTAAAATGCAATTTCGTTACACCTGAATCTTTGCTTATCTTCGAAACTTTTTTAAATTGTGCGTCCATTTGTTTTCCAATGTTTCCTTTATAAAATTACCTTCACAACTCCGTTCTGAAATAACATCTCCACAATCTCCCTCAAAATTGGCAATATCCCACTGTGATGTATACCCACGCCTTTTACCAAGAGCTCTTGCATCATAAGTACTTGCGGCAATTCTCTGTCGCTACCCTTCAGGTGTTTTATGTTAGATTGGAAAAATACATGCACCTGATGCTTTTCCCTCGCGGTCGTCAAATCGAGATTCCTCAACGTGGCAGCGTTCATATCGCAGCGTCTTCTCGACAGTGTAAACACAACAACGGGTAACATATCCTATAAAATTGACAGCGTTATTAAATTATTATCGTATACAACTTCTCCGTAGAATAAAACGCATGCGCTCTCGACAACGTACGTTGCTCTGAAGATGGCTCACAAACGCTCTCCACAATACCTCCTCCTGTTTCGGCGTCATCTGAATTTTTCTTCTACAGTCCTTCGGGGTTTTGTCTTTCTTTTTATCGGACGCATTTGATGCTTTGTACCATCTGGATCAAGTATTAAAGTGTCATTGTATCATCTCATTCTTTCGTTCACTCAAAAATAAAGATAGGAAGAGGAATAATATACCCGTCCAACAAAAACTGGCCGTTGCTGTCGACAACTAAGAATTTGTCATCCCTAGTCTTGCCGTCGGTGCCAGTGTACAAGTAGTGCAAAAGAGGTATCGGCCTTTTCAAAGTGCTAATCACGTACATCTTTCGCTTTTTGATACGGCCGACCCAGTCCGCGAATATTATCGGGTTCGGTACAGTCGCAGACAACATTACTATATTAATATTCTGCGGCAAAAGAATGACTATTTCCTCCCACACGTGACCCCGCTAAAAGTACAAGGCAATTTTTACAGATTGTCCAATTGTAGAAATGTAATGCGCTACTCGTTGTAAAATTAGTATTACGCACATCTTCATTATTTATATAATGCACTTCGTCAAATATAACGAATTCCAGATCTCGCAGAACATCGGACGCGCAGTACAGCATCGATTGTAGGATCTCCGTAGTCATGATTAAGCACGAAGCAGTTTGATTTATTTGCAAGTCACCTGTTAGCAGCCCAACGCTCTCGAACTTTCTCTTGAAATCGCGATATTTCTGATTTGACAGTGCTTTTATTGGAGACGTATAAATCACTCTGCAATGACACAAAAAATTAGAAGGGAAACTGTCCAGCCGAACATAACAAGAACAGCGCCGCAAAGTTAATTCTTCAACTTGTAGCTTTACCTCGTCATGTGCTTTTGGCTCAATGCAATGGCGTACTCAGCAACGGTAGTCTTCCCCGCCGACGTGTGCGCAGCAACGAAGACGTTGCTGTTCTCCTCCAATTTCAGGATGGCTTGTTTCTGAAAGGTGTCCAGCTCGTAATTAAATTTGATTGCCGGGTCAGTTATTCTCTTGTCAAAGTCTGTCACTGGTGCGGACACGTCCAGCTGCTCCGCCCAGTCTGTTTTCGTAAGTTCTGCTTGCTTCTCGGATATTTTCAAGACAGGTATATTCGTATCCTCGGGTAAAATGGAGTTGTCCACGAAAGGAACGTCGCTGTCCAAAATTTGAACGTTTTCCTTCCTCGTCTCCTCGACCGAAGACCACGAGCCTAGCAAATTTCCCTCCTCGTGTACGACAGCCAGTAAGTTTATGTTATCGTTATTGACTAATTTTTCAGTTCCCTCGGACGCCGAGGCTTCCGCCTCGTTGTTCGTGCAATTGATCGGGGTGCAATTGTCACTTTTGAACTCCAAACCCGAGCTAAATCCCTTAGCCAGCGCCCTTAAATTCTTCTCGAAGTCGATATCGCCCACGATTTCATCAACAGGCACTTCAGGCTCGTCGAAACCACCAGGCCAAAACGGAATGTTGCTGGGATTACCTACGGAAGACGCAGCCATTCATCTGACATGTTTGTTTCATCGATATACTACAATTGAGATAAAACTAGAGTACCTCGAACTCCGTCGGCGAGTGATCCGGGTGCACGGGTCATAGACATGGAATTCCTCGCTGTCTCGCCCGCTCCTTGCATGCTGACCTCTTGTATCTCACCAATTTTGCCCGTTATTGGATCGCGGTCAAACTTCAGGGTGGTACTGACCGGAGCCAGGTCAAATTCCAGCAACGAAAGAACGTCGGCCTTGCGTGGCCAGTAACACTGGGTATTGTCCAGCTGATGAATGGGTAATCGTTCAGGGCACTCGATGAATTCCCGCAGCTCTGACCTGATGTCAGGCCAGATGGGCGGAGGCCCAGTAAGCTGCAAATCAATACAGAATATAATTCTATGTATTGTTTTACACATCAATAGTAGATGCGTAATAATAGAAACAAAAAATTTGTGAGAAAGTAGAATCTACACAGAAATCTGCGGAAGAAATTGAAAAGCACGAAAATCATGAAGATAATGATGAAACAGAGTATGCACAGGAATCTATAGATGCATAGAAGATTAAACAATTTTCATTCAATTAAGTGTGATGACAAATATGCGTTTTAGGACACTTTTCGAAAATTCTTGAAGATGCGAACAATGAAAATTGAATAGAGGACTTTGTTGGGAGAAATAAAGGGGATAATGACATACTGTCGCGAGACACTGCCGTGCCTCTTGTTAGACAAACGAGGGGCCATATACTCGATGTTAAGTCATAATTACCTGCGTCGAGTCGGTCATATTTGTCTCACAAGCCCTCTTTGTTTCTTAGCATATTGATATGTAATTTCTCACCCTGCCCGATGTGGGCAGTCACAACATAATTGACACGTTACAACAGCAATTTAATGAATTCACTGCATTAATAGTCAATTAAGTATATATATATCACGTTTGTACATACATTTAAATCTCGAAATGCGTAATTAAAAGTTGAGGCATTAATTAATTCTAACCAATTAACAGTTAATCTCGCCAATGCGATCAAAATAGGTTATACAAGAGTAACCTCTTGTCTAACACCGACAGTCGAATCGAGCCAACCGAAGACTCCAAACAAACTCCCCTCCTAGAATCTAGAATGAAGCGTACGATTTTCAGCGTCACCATACCGAGGACCTAGGAGTGGCGAACTAAAGCGAGTCATGTGACAAAAAGTGCGCGAATAGATGCCATATTGAAACCTGCACGTATACTTGTGTGCATACACGCACACTTTTTATTCCTTTAAATTTGATAAAATTATATTTTCTCTGTTTGTCGGCTCGCTGTAATTTACAACTTGTCAGAAATACATTTACGAATCCGAGGTGTAACTGTAGTTCCGCAAATTGTAGACTTTCCTTGATTTTTGTATTAGGAATATTATATTTCTCGAGATACAATTAGATATTACATGATTGAGACTAGCAATATTTTTCCATTTGTTCAGGACTGACTACAGTTGTGAGTAATCCAGTTCCTGTGGTAAAAAATTGGTGCAACCATTCTGAATCATCCTGAATATTAATATTATTAAGAACATACGAAATAAATTGATTCCTCTCACAGGAGAATATGCAAAACTGTGTTGCAATTTAGATTCACAAACATTTTCTCAGTCATAAGTCATCTAGTTATATCACAGTTATTTGCAATAAGGAAGAAAACTGGTAAATAGGATTGGCAGGAGCGAAAACGATGGTGTTGCGACTTGTCTCAATATTAAGTTGATAATTAATCAAATGTCAATCGCCACTAAAATACAGATAGTCGAGTATTAATGAAACTATGAAATTATAGTTATGGAAAAAATGTAACTGAGTTAAATTACAATTACAGATCGAGAGAAAGTAATGAAGTTAAGTTAGAGTTCTCAAAAAAAAAACTAACTGTAACTTCGTTACAAGTAACGAGTTACTTCCCAATCCTGATATCTAATATAACCAACCATTGAACTAATATTTAGCCAATGCACTGTGCTACTAGGGTATTATTTTAAATTAATGTTATATATAAAATCAGTATAACATATAAAATATAAAATAAATTATATAAATAGTATATAAACGTTCAATAAATGTTACTTAACTATTTCCTCTAAATCATTATTACACTTGACTAGTTATTGTTGAATAATAGTTTTGTACAATAAATTACACAATTTATAATTAATAAAAAGTATGTATTAAAAAACATTTCCAAAACATTGTTCGCTGATTGGGGTATTGCGCGATAATAAGTACAATTAAATTAAATCTATCATCGCCAAATCAAACTAATTATGACAGTTTACTGGTAAAATAATTGTATTTTTACAACTATTCAAGATATTGACTATTTTAACAAAAACGTAATACAAGAACTTTTCGTAGTGCAAATTTTAATTACTTGAAATGGTCGTTTCAAGTATATTTCAATTGCATACAATATATTGAGTTTACTTTTATTTATCCATCGTCCATCATTACACGCAGTGTTGTGAAATAGGAGAGTATGGTCGAAAGATACTGTAACATAGAACAAAGTAAATGTTTGATAATACATAAAGATTCCATTGTAATTTCATTCGTATCTTTTTTATCTTCAAAGATATATTTTATCATTTTATAGTTTAAATATTTAGTAATAATGAAAACAAATATTAATAGAAAACTTGCAAAAATATGGAATTGTTTCTGATGATGCTAAATACGTAATAAGGATGATGTGTATTAGTATCTTTAATCATTTTTTTCAAATCAATTCACAATTTGATCTTACTCTGGTAAAATAATTAAAAGATAGTGACGGCATAAGACAAGGAATTGTAACCATTATTGGTTCTTGACATCGCATTATAATAAATTGCAGATGTTCCCATATTTGAATGAAATTACTCAAATGGTTGTTTTCGAGTAAATTGAATGCTACATGTCCGACTTCATAGTTCTGGGGAAAAAATAATTAATATTTTTTAAATTACAATTAATAACACAAAATAAAATAGTAAATTTGAATGACAAGTAATTTACCGTACGCATCAAAAATTCTGCTGGCCACATATACATAAATACTTCTGCTATACCTGCTGTAGCTATAGCACTATACTGGAGTGAAAATAGTAGAGGTGGCTTCTATGCAAAAAATATGGATGTACTGTAATGTTCTTACATTTTTGTGCTCTTACACTACAATTTTCAGATTTAATTTATCAAAATTATTTCCTATTTGTGAAAATAAATCAAGAATATACATATGTATACTGATTTGATGATGTACATACTCGTATGTGTATTGCATACACGTAATTTCTATTATAGGATATTTTAGGTTTGTTTGATAATCACGATATTAATGCATAAATTTAGCGGAAAAAAATATAAATAGTAAATTTTTATAATATGTGTTACATGTACTTACTGTAATAAGCATAAGTAAGACTGTTATTAAGCTAACAGTGCTACAACATATTGAAATAAATGCGAAAGGACGGGCAGCAATTGCAACTTCGTTTGCATACCTAAATAAATCAGCATCGCTTAAATCTTTTCAAATTGAAGGTCCTTTAGCGAAGATCTTTTTTATAAAGAAGGCGCATTAAAATTTTTGTAATTTAACCGGTGACCGGAAAAAATTTTTTATTTTTAAAAATTGCATTAGAAATTTTCATGGCGAGTCAAATAAAACTTTACGAGGAACAAATCCGGCTTGTGAGTCATAGAGAGATTGAGATCTCCTAAACTAGATTATTCCTATATTAGATAGATAAAAATTATTTTACGTACTTGAGTAATTCTTGATGTGTTTTAATACATTTGCACAACTCATAGACATTTGTAACTGTCTTGAGTTCTTCAATTAGAATATCAAATCTTGCCGCTGTGAACCAGAGCAATAAAGCCATATAAACATTTATACATAGTTGTCCTGTTACCATGAATCCGACTGCAGATTGTTGTACATAGATTATTGCTTTTAGCGGTTGATAAGACACATCGAATGGATATTTGGCTAATGTTGGAAATGATTGTTCCGTCATAGCAGGTAAGAATACAGTTACTATTGTTACCAAGTAAAAAGTAATCAGAGATGCTCCATACAACACGAAACATTTGTCAATATATCGCTGAATCACGATTTCTTCGCGTGGTTTCATTAAGTTATTGAAATGTACCATTTCGACAGTAACATTCTGTAAATAATTGCTGTTAACATTGAAATAATTGTTATTGATATAGAGGATATAGTGGTAAGAAACGTGAATCTGTAATTAAAATGAGTATGAATCTTTCAATATTTCCTATAAACGCATGGTATGTTAAATGTTTATTAAATTCAGTTAATATAAAAGTCAGCATAAAAGAAATTCGCTGGGTTCTACAAAGTATTGGTTTGTTGCTTAAATAGATAACAATTGATAACAAGTGGGAACCGTGGTACAAAGTATTTTGCAAGTTTACGAAACTGGCGACGTTCCATGATAGAATACAGTGTAAGATATACATGGAATGCAGTGTGACTTCTCTAAATTCCTTTCGCATTGCGACGTCGCTCGTGTTACATTACAGGAAATATTGAACAATACCACCGTGTGCTTATAGGATTGATCGGATAATTGATTACCTGTATGCGATGGTAATTAATTTTATAAAAAAAGAAATTACACATGGTATGGTAAAGGCCGCTTGTTATAGAAGTTATTTGTACTATATTAAGAGGATCGTTAAGGCTATATATGACAGCATATGTCATTGGTGCCGCTAGACACACAGTCATGACAATACAGAAATAATGATACAGTTTCAAACAGAATATCTTAAATTTTGTAGCATCTTGCGGTAAAGGCCAACAGCCAATTGGAGACACACTTAATTTCACGGCGTAAATCACCTCCGTTAGCAACACCTTTCTTCGCATGACTGTAATTCGCGATGTATGGTAACGTATTGCAAGTTGGTGATATGGGAAATGGAAATTCTTTCGCGAGCCGTTACATAATGAATGCCCCGCGTATTCGCTACCATATTACGTTGAAAGGATGTAGCAAAGGGGTATTACTGTAGAAGTGTGGAAGAATACATATTACGTTTTTCCGTATCGTGTGGGGCGTACACAAAGAAAATTATTATGAAGCATGTATGTGAGAGACGAATCACCTTGCGTGTGTGAATTTAGTAAGCCGTAACATTTCCTGCTTGCAAAAGCATTAGGAAATGATTGCATAGACAAGATACCTCTATCATTTTCCGAAGATATGTATCTATGCATATTTTAGATATCATAAGAAAGTAAGAAGTGAATCAAGAGTTTTGTATGATATCCCAGATGTACTATGTATGCTATTTTATTCACATCCTAAATATTACAGAACGACTTTGCTTTCTTACGTTATCTTAATTTTTCTATCGTATACATAGTGTCGGTTTTTTCAACCATTTAGGAAGATAAGTAAGAGTTAAATTATACGTCTATCTTTGCCTAAAGTGAAGAAGAAATAAAGACCTATATATGATTTGACTGTTAGTTACCAAAAGATTGGACCTTCGACTCGTAGTATACCTTTTATTGCGATTATAAATATTGTGCAATAAAGTGTTCTTGTCGTATTTCAATGCGCAACGGAATTTTCCATTGTGCGCTACATAGTAATTTCAACGAGGAAATATTCCGTCGGCGAAAGAAAATAAATATTTATGTAGGAAGTAATACATGTTTCACTCAAATGATACACTTACGTTTCAATAGTTTTTAGGAATGAATTTCGCTCACGCAACATTCACATTCATGTTATAATTTTGAGAAAAGGAACGATTTGATATTAGCAGAGAATTCAAATAGGTGGGACTGATGCAATAAACTATTGAAACGCACAGTCGTGCTTCGTGCCTAGTTCATGCGTAGCGAGGCCGATCTTTACGTGTAGTGTTACGTGAGACAAGAGCCGATAGCAGATATACTTTAATCTAAAGTCCACATATGAAAGTTATTAAGTAAGTCATCGTTATCATCGTCATTTGACTTCTTTCCTTTTCTTGTATCACACGCTACTTATGCTACACGCATAAGTTCATCCTTTTCTAAAATTTTGTACGGTTTTTCTCGAGAATTATTGCGATTTTGATATGTGTAGAAAGATCTTATCATCCTATATTAATTCTATATTTATTAGGAAGAATGCAATAAACAATATTGCATTCTTACTATTAAATGAATTAGTAACATGCTTTAAACAATATAAAAAATTATTTTTAATTACTTTTAAATTTATTATTGTTTATACAATTATCATAAAAGTTCGATGCAACTATCAATTTGTAGAACCAAAGGCACAATTATACAGGGTGTCAGACTCGTTAGTAGCCAAACTAAAAATTACGGTAGATTGGGTTAAACTGAGAAAAAAAGTCATGTATCGTTTTGCAAAATTATCGCGTGATTGATAAAAACGTCTGGCCGAATGAGCGCACAAGGAGCGGAAGGCCGGACCCGGCAGGCATGCAAATGGTTTAGTCGTTTATATCTCTAAGGCGAATAAGGCCATACCTACTTGATTCTGGTTTGCGCAGCTATGTTCGTCTCTCTTGACCACTGAATTATTCTTGAGAGCTGACTTACATTCAGCATTAAGTTCTGGAGCCCTGAGAAAGTCCATTTAGTTGGAAGGCGAATATTTGTCAATTAGGATGGTGCGTTGACCCTCCACCGATTCGCTACGGACGAGGTCACGCCATTTTTGCGAGACCCGATCGTTCCAGGCTATGGTCTCTGAACTCTCTAGTTCAACGCCGATAAGCTCCTTTGACAATACCATATATCCGTCTCGTCAGACGCCCTGGGATTAATCGTTGCCTGAATATCCAGAGAGGGGGGCGAAGGAGAAGCTTTCCCCGAAGGATCCTTATCCGGGATTATAAAAGACGAGCGGTTATTCCGAGAATCGGAAAAGGTTGTGTCGATTCCGCTGCTTGATTAATAGGGCCGGAATTTTCGTACACACCTGAAACGTGCGGATCGCTTGGTCTATCCTGTCGAGCAGGCATTGCCAAAATGCCGCCGTTCGAGCAGGGGATCATCTCCGAAGCTTCCTTATTGGAGAGATCCCCTGAACAAATCCCGCTACCTGGCGCAAGGTCATCGTGGTTCGCAGGAATGGAAGATGAACAATAATTAAGAAGAGGCGCCTAGCGCTCCAACCTCTCTATCCGATAAGAGATTAATTAGAAGAGTAATACCCGTATTCATAGTCCTTCCTTGAGGAATAAGAATTCCTTGTTCCTCATTCCACGTTTCAGATACCTTCCTTGAGCAAACAAGGAGCCTTATTGGCTCCCTTATCTCAAGGGAGGTTGCGAGCTTCCTTGAGGCGGCGATTGCAGCCTTATTAGCAAACGAGAAACGCCGATGAGATACGACATCGTCGGATGATATCAAATCATTATACAGATTAAAAGGATCGAGGATTGACATTGTACTTATTGAGTTTATGTACGGCTTGGCCGTGGTACAATTGTTACGTTGGTTGAAAGAGTACAGTCCGTTTCACGCATGATACGCATAATGCTTCATTTATCCTTGTTGCTCACCTAATATTAAATAAGAATAAATGATGCATCATGCGTGAAACGGAATGCTCCCAAAGAAATAAGAATTCAAATCTCGCAGTTCGCAATAAAGCTTATTCTACAACGGACGCAAAATGCAAGAAATCGGCCAGTGACAGTCGATCATTCTTCTCATACTTCACCGTGATTGGTCTATCTTTTGCGTTGCGGCCTAGCGTCTTGCCCTATACAGCACCGATTGTTGCAGAAAGCTTTCAGAAAGATTTCAAAATCATTTCAACCTTTCATATTTCATGTGTAACTATTCTGAAAGAATTCTGCAATATGTTATATGAAATGTTGTAACAGAAATGTTTCTAAAAACTTCCACCTGAAAATAATTTTTCAAATCTTTCAGCCGAGTTATCTCTGAATTGTTTCACATAAAATATTTTATAAACCTTTTTGTTGAGCTATTTCTGAAACCTTTCTCATGTAATAAATTTGAAAATTTTCAGCTAATTTATTTCTAAAACATGTTAATGGTTAAGGACTAATGTTTTAACCCGTTGTGTGTAATTTGAAGAAAAATTAAAAATAATTATATGATTTATCTATCAGTTTACCAAAAGGTTAGAAAAATCGACCCTAAAGCTTTAATTATGTCCACGATGCTAGAAATCGGTCTGAGATCTCGATCCGAAAAACGGATAAACCAATAAAATTGCCGTTTTTTTTTCGTAAAAACACACTTGTCTAATCCCAAAGAATCGCCAAACTTCTATCGTCACGGCGTAGAGCGAAAGAGACGGCAGATATATCCGCGCTCTTCTATCGTCACGGCGTAGAGAGAAAGAGACAGCAGATATGTCCGCGCTCTTCTACGCGCACGACGATATAGCCACAGTATAACCAGTAGTTGCACTCTCTGTCGGCGCCTTTGATCTGGGCGTTCTCAATTTTCCGCCATGTTTTTATTCGCGCCAACAGTGTATCAACGGCTGAAAGTGCCTGGGCCCTTTTCAGGATCGTATCCAGGAAAGGCACATACGAACTGGCATACATTATTTATTATAAATGGAAATGGCCTATGAAAGAAAATGTTCTAATAAAAGTAATTAATGTAATTACTTGCTCCAACGTATAAAAGTTATATTTACCCATTATTCGTCAACACTGCGAATTTTTCAATGTCACACCGACTTTGCACTAACACACGTACAAAAATCCTGTGATTGGTCAGAATAAAAACATGTCGGATGCGCAGTACGGATCGGCGCGAACGTGAAACAAAAGAGCGAGTGCCACTACTGGTTATACTGTGATATAGCCGAGCGTTCAGCGCTACCCCCACTGTACCCTCTCCACGCGCCCGGCTGCCTTGCAGAGATGCAAACCTGGCCAAACCTGGCAGCACTGGTTTCCACAGTCTGTGTCATCTGTGTGCAGGACACTACAGAAGCCCTCTTGCACAAAGAACACACTGATGGACTTAGGTACATATATTCCCAAACAGCACAAAAACGTTTTAAAGACGTATTAAAAACGTACATATTGGACGTTACGTAAGTATTTAAAACGTCCATTTTAGATCCATGAACATCTTTAGGACGTTTTAAAAACGTCCAATGTTACTTTTATGGATGTCCTAAAAACGTCTGATTTAAGGCCCCGCCGGACCAAAACTGGACGTTTTTAGGACGTGAAAAGGATGTTTATTAATAAATACCGTGATGGAAAAATTTTGCTGAAAATGTAATGAAATTTGCTGAAATTTGGTTGAAAATCTCTTGCAATTGACCCAATTTCATTATCATTTCAGCAATTTTTCATTAAAAAATTTATTTTCAGTGAAATTCTGCAAATTTCATAATATACAACATTTCAAAATTTTTTTCACTAATTTTTAGTAATATTAATTAACTTTCATCTAATTTCACAGTATTTCATTGAATTTCATAACGAAACTTCTGATTTATTTTGATATTATCAGGGATACCCTGATGGAAAAATTTGGCTGAAAATGTAATGAAATTAATGAAAAGTGAAATGAAAGTTATTGGAAACTTGTTGAAACCATTTCAAAATAAATCATAAGTTTCGTTATGAAATTCAACGAAATACTGTGGAATTAGATAAAAATTAATTAATATTACTAAAAATTAGTGAAAAAATTTTATAAATGTTGTATATTATGAAATTTGCAGAATTTCACTGAAAATAAATTTTTTAATGAAAAATTGCTGAAATGCAATGATAATGAAATTGGG
>NW_011967104.1:1117-6438 GCF_000949405.1 Vollenhovia emeryi | reverse complement strand
GACAGTGATAATCAATCGGGGGAGCCCGAAAAATATGCACCCCGAGTGACCTTCAGAAGGTTTTAGCCGTCTGTCGTACGTCATGGCATCGGACACAGGCCCGATCGGACACATTTTGTATCGGGTTGCATATTTCTGTAAAGCACAATATTTTTGTGTGCGTATGGACTTACAAATGATGGAAAATTATCTGCTTTACAGAACAGTTAACCCGGGTTAACCTTCTGAAGGTCACTCGGGGTGCATATTTTTCGGGCTCCCCCGATTGATTATCACTGTCAGAGTCACAACAAAGGTTTTTACCAAGAAAACCGCAAGAAAATATCAAAATTCGGAAAAGGCCCTATTCTACATAATTACCTTAACCTGCAATGCATGCTAATTTTACTTAAGTTTACTCTATAAACTCATATCATTATTTAAACTTTATGCATATATTAAATATAAGTTTATAAGTAGATCATTTTAAATTTTAACTTCCTATTATTTTGAGGTTAATGTATATACAGATTTTTTATTTTACACAACAACATAAATTCCCATAAAGCACAAGAACGTCCTGCAACATTGCAGCAACATTGCAATGTTGCTGCAATGTTGCTGCAATGTTGCTGGACGTTCTTGTGCTGTATGGGTTAGTATACATATAGGTTCCAACGGTCGTAGTAATAAACTCAAAGTGTGGTGTGTGATTCAATATAAAGTAATATTACTTTTCGGTTTCTAAAAATAATGATAAAATATTTTTTTATTTTGTATACATGCATTATTAAAATTCTGCGTTTAACATTTAAGAAAGTAAAAGTTAAAATTTACTTTATAATATTTTTTTTCAGGTACACTAATAATTAAAAGTTCACAATTTTTAGCCGAAAAACTAAATGGATAGAAAACGTAAAAATTATTCCTCATTGTCTGAAAGACATATTCGTAGAATTATTGCAAATAAAACTGCTTCTGATTTATTAAATATTTCAAATTTTTCAAACATTAATGAAAACTTTGAATCGAGAGACGACAAATTACCACATTCTAACATAATAATAACTTAGAATTGTTAAATGATGAATTTGTTAACAGTAACGAAGCATGTGCACATGATGATCTAATCTATAGCGATACAGTTGAAGATGATTTGGAATCAAATGAAGAACCAATAGAAAGTGATACATACAGATGAGTTAGATGAAGAAACGGTGGTAAATTGTAATACAGGAAGTGTGGACGTTGTTGATAAAATTAGAACTTGTGAAGATAATCAATTTATTCAGGCTATAGCTTCTTGGGCTATTATATTTAATATTTGTCATGTTGCACTTTTGGCTCTTTTAGCTATATTATGAAAGTTCACGAGTCATTCATTTCCAAAAGACCCTCGAACTTTATTAAAAACGCCAAGGCATACTGCAATCGTTGAAATGGGGCTTGGACAATATTGTCATTTTGGCTTAAAAAACGCTTTAACGCATATGTTAGATGAATACATGAAAGTTATGGGTCAAATTACTGATAATCTTGACATTTTTATAAATATAGATGGTTTACCGATTTCCAAATCAAATAATTCTGCTTTATGGCCTATTTTATGTTCAGACACAGTTTTAAAGTCGGTTTTTATTGTCGGTGCATATCATGGTGAAACCAAACCTCATAATAACAACGAATTCTTACGATATTTTGTTGATGAAGCAATTTCATTAATAAATAATGGTCTATTTTATAACGGAATTAAAGTAAAAATTAATTTACATGGCTTGATTTGTGATGCTCCGGCAAAATCTTTTGTTTTGGGTGTAAAAAATCATAGCGGTTATAATAGCTGTACACGATGCACTGTTAAAGGTGACTACATTGATGGGCGGTTATGTTTTCCAGCGATAAAAATAGTTGATAATTTACGAACCGATCAAGATTTCGCTTGCAATAAATATGATAATTACCAAACTGGAGAGACAATTTTAAAAGAATTTTAAAATTTCCTAATTTTTGATTAGTTTCCAACGTAGTACTTGATTATATGCACTTGATATGCTTAGGAGTTGTTAAAAAATTAATATTAGTTTGGGTTCAAGGTCCTCGTACTGTAAAATTGTCTCAATTATTGAAATATTTGTGTTAACGTTTTTTATAATATTTTGCGCAAGCTGATTAATAAACTCTTATTAAAATAAAATTTTAATGCTTTAGAAATTTTTTAAATCATATTAAGTTATGTTAAGTGTTTTTTAAATGTTTTTCCGCAACGGATGGTTCTTTATCGCAGGTTTTTTATCAACTCTGTTAGCTTTACATTAAGCGACTGCTTGTACCCATACAGCACAAATTGTTACAGAAAGGTTTCAGAAAGATTTCAAAATTATTTAAATATTTTGAAATTTTAAAAAATGACGCAGTAGTCAATCATTGCTTTATTTCAACGTTCCATATGGGTGACTCAAAAAGCGAGAAAAATCTTTTTGTAATATTCGCATTACTTTTTCAAATTTATTACATACTGAAACATTTCTGTTGCATCATTTCATATGACATATTGCAGAATTCTGTTTGAAATGTTGAGCATGAAATGTGAAATATTGAAATAATTTTGAAATCTTTCTGAAACCTTTCTGTAACAATTTGTGCTGTATGGGAAGAATTGTTAAATCAGATTTCAGGATCTTTATTAAATTTACAAAATAGTATGCCAAATGATTTTGTTCGACGCCCTCGATCGTTAAAAGACATAAAAATGTGGAAGGCAACAGAATTACGACAGTTTATTCTTTACACAGGTCCTGTTGTATTAAAAGGCATATTAAGAGAAGATTGTTACATAAATTTTATAACTTTACACATTGCCATAACAATTCTTGCTAGTTCTATTCTTTCAAATGATCATAATAATATTATGTGGGCTCAAAATTTATTAGAATATTTCTTAAAATGTTTTAAATAAAGTTACGGTGCTAAATTTATGTCTCATAATTTACATAATTTGTTACATATTTGTTCTGATGTGCAAAAGTACGGACCTCTCGACGAGTTTAGTGCTTTTAGATTCGAAAATTATATGTTAAATATCAAGAAAATGCTTCGAAAGAATGAGAAACCTCTTCAACAATCATCAAGGAGATACACAGAAATGAACAATTGTTACTTGCCTATTAAAAAACGGGAAAACAGTTATGAAATGCGTTTTCAAAAATCTCACTTAAACGGACCATTAATAGAAGGATATAACGTTTCTTCTCAATATAAAATATTACACACTAAAACATATACGATTCATGCAAACAGCTTAAATAATAATTGTATTTTACTTGAAAATGGAACTCGGGGTGGAAAGAAGCGGAGGGAGAAGAGGGAGATCGAGCAGGAAGAGGAAGCAGAGAAGAGGAGAAGAAGGATGATATGGAGGGGGGTTGAAGGAGAGGATAGGGAGGAGAGAGAGCGGATAATAAGAAGGGCGATAAGAGATTGACTTAAGAGAGAGGCAGAGGTAGAAAAGGTTATAGAAAGACAGGGAGAGGGGGGGGGGAGAGTAGTAGCGATAGTGGAGATGACGGATCGAGAAGATAAAGATACTAGAGGGAAGGGAGTGGATGTGGAAAAAATGGGGATTGAGCGTACACACAGAAAAATATATACTACCTGCAAGTAAATATTATTTGTTCCAAGTATTTGATAAGTTTATATATCCGCAAATCTATCATAATGTCGTCGCAAGTGTTATACTCGTATTTTCTCAAAACATATTCTGGTTCTTAGTAAGTCTAGTATTTCAAACAAGAATACATAGAATTATTTGAAGCAAAACAATTTGTTTCTTCTGATTTTATTAAAAGAAGCATATGGAATTCTTCAATAAGTTTTATAATTTTCTTCAAAGAAGAATAAATTCTTTCTTTGAGTATAAAATGGCAAGCTTTTCTAAGACTAGTAACAAGTATATCTTAAAACTATTATTAAGAAAATATTCTTTGTTGAAGCAAACTATTACTTAAACGGAATAAAATAAACTGAGTAATTACTTTTCTTGACTGTACAATAATATTTTTCTGTGTGTAGGTGAGGATTTAAATATGGAGGAGAGGAGGACGAGATGGAGGATGATGGAGAGGGCGAGAATAGAAAGGGAAAAGAGAAGGGAGGTATGGGTGGAGAACAGAAGGATGTGGGTGGATGGCAAGGAGTGGAGATGGACAGGGGGGAAAAGGGAAAGGAAGGGGGGAAGAGAGAGGGAGAGGCCGTATAGTGTAGCAACCTACCCCAGGGCAGGGGTAAAAAGTTACACTGACCAAATTTTACAATTTCATTAATTCTTTATAGTTGTAGCAGGCCGATTCTCGAAATTTCTATTGTATTTTAAAGCTAAAAGATCACTCAGTCAAATATGACTATATTTGTATGAAACAACTGAACTAGTAAAATACAGGATAACATTTTCCTAAAAATGTCATAACCAACCCCAGTCTCCCCTATATTTCAATTGTATACAATACTGAGTATTCTTGTAATTATCCTTCGTCTATCATCACACGCAGTGTTGTGAAATAGGAGAGTATAGTCGAAATATACTGTAACATAGAATAAAATAATTATGTGATAATTCATAAAGATACCATTACAATTTTGCTCATATCTTTTTTTTCAAAGATATATTTTATTATTCTATATATTTTATTATTCTATAGTTTAAATATTCAGTAATAACGAAAACAAATATTAATAGAAAATTTGCAAAATATGGAATTGTTTGTGGTGGTGCTATAATACGTAATAAGGATGAGGTATATTATAATAGTATTTTTATAAATTTTTCCAAATAAATACGAAATTTGATCTTACTTTTGCAAAATAATTAAAAGATAGTTCCGGCAGAAGACAGGGAATTGAAATTATTATTGGTTTCTGACATCGCATTATAAAAAATTGCAGATTTTGCCGTATTTGAATGAAATTATTCAAATGATTCTTTTCGAGTAAATGGAATACTACTTGTCCGATCTCAGAGTTCTGGGAAAAAAATAATAAATATTTTAAAAATTACAATTAAATACACAAAATAGTAAATTTAAATGACAAACAATTTACCGTACGCATCAAAAATTCTGCTGGCCACATATACATAAATACTTCTGCTAAACATGCTGCAGCCAAACCGCTAAACTGGACTAAATCTGGTAGAGGTGGCTCCTATGTAAAAAATATTGATGTACTATAATGTTCTTACATTTTTGTGCTCTTACACTACAATTTTCAGATTTAATTTATCAAAATTATTTCCTATTTGTGAAAATAAATCAAGAATATACATATGTATACTGATTTGATGATGTGCA
>NW_011967104.1:0-1017 GCF_000949405.1 Vollenhovia emeryi | reverse complement strand
CAAAAGTTGTTATTACATTAATTTTTATAATTTAATATTTTTTTAATCTCTAATACTTTTTAATGTTTTAGATACATATGAGAGTGGAGTAGCCAAAGTAAAGCAGGCAGAAAATAGGTCTGATGTAGATTCATCTGATACCGAAAATAATAAAAAAAATCGTCAAAATAGGGCAAAAAGAAATTATTCTGATGACGAATATGAAGATGATTTACATTGTATGCTACCTCCACCGCCAAAAAAGCCAGCCTTATTGACGAAAAAGTCTTCAGAGTATTTGTCGAAGAATCCAAGTATTAGAGAACGTTCGACATTGTCAAACGAAGCAAGCAGTAGTCAACAAAAGGAAAAATATGACTCTGTGGATATTTTGTTATCTTCTTCACCATGTAGCAGTAAAGAAAAAGTTACTTCTTTTGATAATGCAACAGAATTGGTACAGAATATTTCAAAAGGACCCTTTGAATCAGAAACGTTAAATGTCGACACTTTTAGTTTGATTCCAAAGATTACAGGTATGAAATAAAAAACCTAATCCCTAGTAATACAAAATTGTTGCTTTTACATATATATATATAAAATATTATACTTTATTGGTTTATTTTTATTTTTATTAATATAATAAATAACACTTTAGAGTTTATGAAAGAAATATTGCGTAGATGCAATAAAATTGATTCAAAATTAGATCGTATTGATGGAAGATCGATTATAATTGAAGAAAAGATACAGAGTGGCTCAAATGACATAAGAAATGAACATTTTGATGTCGAAGATTTTGTAAATTTGCCTTTGAAGACTATTGATGATATGGCAAATTTGGAGTTAGAACTTCAAGACGCTAATTTTTTTAATAAAACGGTAAGATTATTAATCAGAAAAAGAAGGAGAACAAATTTATCACCTATTTATATATTATAATATAAGTCAATACAAATGTTTGAAAGTTCACAATACGAAACATGACATTTTAGTAACTATATTTTGCAATTGAAAGAGAGAGGTACACATACATAT
>NW_011967103.1:338320-361970 GCF_000949405.1 Vollenhovia emeryi | reverse complement strand
GCAGGACATCTGTGCGAGTTCGAGCGACAAAAAGGCTGGTGGCAGCGGGACGAATCGCGATGGCGAGGCGACGGACTGCGGTGGCGTGGTGAACAACGGGAACCTGGCGCGAGAAGGGGACGATGGCATTGCGGCGTTCGGAGCTGAGAAGCGCGATGACGCAATGCGCGAATTGATGTTCCTGCGTCGAGAAAGGAAGCTCTGGGAGCGAGAACGGAGACTTCTCCGGCGGGAGCTGGACATGTTAAGAAATTCCCCGGCGACGGTGAGCGGGACGGCGAGCGCGGTGACGAGCGGCGGCATGATACCGGGCGGCGTCCGGGACTTGAGGGAGCTGTTGCCCGAGTTCAGCGGGGTCGACAGCGATTTTTGGAGGTGGAAGCAGCAGCTGGAGATGCTGAAACAAACGTACCGGCTGGACGAAGATTCAACGCGGGTATTAATCAGCTCGCGGTTAAGGGGACGTGCGCTGTCCTGGTTCCATTCGAAGGCCGAGTATCTGACGCTGGATTTGGTAGAGCTGCTCCGAGAGATGGGACAAATGTTCGACCGGCGTCCGGGAAAATTGGCTCTAAGAAGAGAGTTCGAATCTCGAGTCTGGGAGGGAGGCGAATCATTTTGTGATTATTATCATGAAAAAATGATTCTCGCCAACCGCATCCCAATTGCCGACGATGAGATCCTGGATTACCTCATTGAGGGAGTGACGGACCAGCGACTGCAGAACCAGGCCCGCTTGATGAACTACCGAACGGGAGCCGAATTGCTGAAAGCATTCGAGAAGGTCCAGCCGAAGCGGAGGCGGCCGAACGATACCAAGGGCTGAAAGGAAGGAACGAAGTCGGCTGGTGGCGGCGGACCCAGGGAGCCGCCGACGGGGAAGGAGCAGGTGTGCTACAGGTGCCGCGAGACGGGGCACGTCGCGGTGCGATGTACGCGAGTGCGCGAAAAAAGAACTTGTTACGTGTGCGGGTCGGCGGAGCATCTGGCGAGGGAATGCTCAAAGCGTGGCCTTCGCTGTCGGGGGTGCCTGGGGAGTCCGCGCGGGCGATTTCGGCGATTTATGAGCGAACGGTCGAGCCACCGACACCTTACATGGCCCGTGTAAAGATTGCGACCACGGGGCCCGGCGGAACGCGCGACTACGCTGTCGAGGCGATCATCGACTCGGGGTCGCCCATTAGCCTCGTGCGGAGCGACGTGATTCCGAGCGAGTCGCGGGAGGAGCGGGTGAGTCGGTTCTGCGGACTCAACGGTTCTCCGCTGAGGGTTGACGGAGTGGTGGACGGTACTCTGGAGGTCAGCGGCGTCCGAATGGGGATGAGATTTTACGCGGTGCCAAGCGATACGATGGCGTATAGCGTTCTTTTGGGGAGGGACTTCCTGAATTGCCCGCACTTGTGCGTCACTCTCGGGAGGAACTTTCGAATAACGGGCGTCGAAGAGGCGCGCGCGATAGATCGACTAATGCATTTAGAATACGAGGGTTTCGCCCGTCCAGGCGAGGAATTACAGATTAATCCGGCGATCGGCGAGGGCATGCTCTCGCGCATTCGGAAAGCTTACGAGTCGAGTTATTTAGAGAACTTACGGGGGGAAAATCACGCGCCCGATTTTACCATGGCTCTAGCATTGAAATACGAACAGCCGATTAGCTTCCGTCCACGCCGATTGTCGTTCGCGGATAAAGAAGCTTTACGTGGAATCCTTGACGATTTGCTAAAGAGAGCGATCATCAAGGAAAGTTGCTCACCATACGCGAGCCCGATCGTTCTAACGAGAAAGAAGGACGGCGGTCACCGACTGTGCGTAGATTATCGCGAGTTGAATAAGATCACTATACGCGATAACTTCCCTACGGAACTTATCGACGATAATATCGATCGCTTGCGCGGCAAGAAATACTTCACCGTATTAGACTTGAAAGACGGGTTTCATCATATTAGGATGCATGAGGCGTCCACTAACAATAAGTACACCTCTTTCGTGACGCCGCTGGGACAATTTGAGTACCTGCGTATGCCATTTGGCCTAACGAACGCGCCGCGTGTTTTCCAGCGCTACATACACAGCGTTTTCGCTCCGTTGACCCGAGACAATAAACTGTTGATTTACCTCGACGATCTATTAGTCGCGACGGAAGATATGGACGAACATATTGATATTTTGACCCGCGTGTTTGAGATAGCGGGCAGGTACCGTTTACAGTTCCGGCTCGACAAGTGCCACTTCGCCCAGTCCGAAATAAAATATCTGGGATATTGTGTTAACAGGCATGGCATACGACCGAGCGACGAGAATATCGAATCCGTCCTTAATTACCCGATTCCGCGTAATTCGAAGGACCTTCAGCGATTCATCGGTCTGGCGAGCTACTTTCGCCGCTTTATCCCCGGGTTTTCTATGGTGGCCAAGCCCCTTTATGACGAAGTGATGAAAGCGAGCGCCAATTTTAAGTTCGAGTCCGGAGAGAACTCCGCTTTCGAGGCACTCAAGCGGTATTTGGCGAGCAAGCCCGTGCTTGCCGTCTACTCGCCGCTGGCGGAAACGGAGCTGCACTGTGACGCGAGTGCGAGCGGCTTCGGGGCCATATTACTCCAAAAACAAGGCGATAACACCTGGCGCCCGGTTTCGTTCTGGAGCCAGCGGACGACGCCGGCGGAATCGAGGTATCACAGCTTCGAGCTGGAGTGCCTCGCGGCCGTGTACGCATTGAAAAGATTCCACGTTTACCTCGCGGGCCGTAAATTTAAAATCATCACCGACTGTGACAGCTTTCGCCTCACGTTAAATAAAAAGGACGTGAATCTCGCGTTGGGCCCTCTTTTTACAGAACTACGACTACGAAATTATACACCGACCGGGAAAGCGTATGGGTCACGTCGACGCACTGAGTCAATGTCACTCTGTATTGGTGCTTGAGGGAAGCACGCTAGAAAAAACATTGTCCGTTTGTCAGGATCGCGATAACGAAATCTCGAAGCAAGCTCGAGAAAGGCGACATTAAATATTTCGAACTGCGCGATGGGCTCGTATACCGGAAAGACAAGAATAAAAAGTTACTCTTTTATGTCCCGCATTCGATGATAGCGAACGTGATCCGGACGTGTCACGACGACCTCGGCCACGTGGGAGTCGATAAAGTCGTTGCGAATATCTCCAAGATATACTGGTTCCCCCGAATGCGCGAGCAGGTCCTCAACTGCCTGAAATGCGTAGAGTTCTCTCCACCGAACGGGAGGGCCGAGGGATATTTGCATAACATACCGAAAGAAGGCCTGCCGTTTGCCGCGATACACATCGACCACGTGAGCCCGTTAGAAAAAACCGGGAAGGGCTATCGACACATATTGGTGGTGATCGACGCGTTCACCAAATTTGTTAGACTTTATCCGTGTAAGTCTATCACGATAGAGGAGTCGTTAAAGCACCTGGGTGAGTACTTCCGTTCGTACAGTAGGCCGAAGCGTTTGATTTCGGACCGGGGAACTTGCTTTACGTCCGACACGTTTAAAGAATTCCTCAAATCTAGGGCAATCGAGCAGGTGCTCACGGCTGTGAGTACACCGAGAGCCAACGGGCAGGTCGAGCGATATAACCGCGTAATAAGTCCGATGTTAGCCAAGCTGAGCGAGATTCCCTCAAGGTGGGATCGCGCTCTGGATCGGGTAGAGTTCTCTATCAACAACACTATTTGTCGCGCGACGGGGGAGACCCCGGCCCGCTTACTGTTTGGGCTCGAACAGCGAGGAGAAGCGAACGATGCGCTGCGCGAATTACTCGAGCAAGATCAAGACGAGAGACGCGATCTCGAGTCGCTCCGACACAAGGCTCAAGCGAAAATTGACGAGGTGCAACGCGAAAGCGCCAAGCGTTATAATTTAAGGCGAAAGGCCGCACGCGAATATAAAGTCGGCGACTATGTCGAGATCCGCAATGTAGAAACGACGGCCGGCATTAATAAAAAACTAATACTAAAATTTAAGGGCCCATATACTGTTAAAAAGGTATTAGACCACGATCGATACGTCGTCGCCGACATAGACGGCTTCCAAATGACTCAGCGACCGTTTACTGGCGTGTTCGCGCCGGATCAAATGCGCCCGTACATACATTAATTAAAAGCATGTAACCTTTTATTTTATTTTACTTGACGAGCGATAGTCGACTTGTGTCTTTGACCGGGTCGGCCAAAAGGTCAGGACGGCCGAGCTGTAGGCGAAAAGTTTTAAGTCTCTTATAACGGGCGAAATATCGCCCGTCACCAATATTATTCTGTAGAGGAGATTGTTGCTTTCGGAGATGTCCTCCGAAAAGTCATGATCGACAAACACGTTGACGGCGAAAACCGACCGCTGTGCGTGGAGACCGTCGATTGGTCCAGTGGTGTTTCCCTGAGGAAAATAAGAGCACCGGCGACAAAGCGGAGAGACACACTCGCGGAGTCATACTCGAAGTAACATTATCGGGACCGTAACATTGTATTGTGTAATATTCGGATCAGAGGATCGCCGCGAATAAAGACAATTCTGACCATCTGATTAGTGCGCTTTGTGCTCATATATCCACGCCTCTTCCGAGACAGAAGTCTTTCTCTGCTCCACACTTAATCTCTCCCTAGTCCCTATACATACTGATTGTGAGATGACTCCATCTTTACCATATTTACCTTCGTGTACCAAAAGCTATTCTGAGTCACGAATGAAATTAACCACATTTGAATATACATGGAACATTGTAGGATTTGATCGTTTTCACGAAGCCACAAGTACACTACTATCTCCACCGTTTGCTCAAGATCAATTCAGGATTGAAATGAATAATTCACATCAAGATAAAATAATGAAATTTTATATACGTACTCTTACAGCGTTTACCGGTTCGTGTACTACTACTGTAACAGAGAGTTACCGCAAGTCGAATAAATCATTAAAATGTGTTTCTGGTATTATACATGATAAGACATTGTTAGTTGAAATTGGGCCATTATTCACACGGTTTTATGATTTGGTGATACATTGCAAGATTGAAATTTATCAAAAATTCATAAGTAACACAATGCATATGGATTTACCATCTTCCTTAACAATATTCAAAGACGTTTCACGTTTATTCAAAGACGTGAAACGTCTTAACAACTCAACCCTTAAATTTGACTTTAAGAACGAAAAGTCAATCAAATTTGTAGTAGAAGAGCAATCATACATTATATCAAAAAAGTTGTTGTGGGCTACCAACAGTAACTACTTTATGAATGTCTGTCTTAGGCATGAAGGGGAGGAAAAAGATATGACAAGTGAATTAGCTAAACTTGGTGAGATGCATACTTTTAAAAAGATTTTATCATATATTTTAACTGGCTCATTGTCAGTAGACGAAAGTGAATATTACATGTTTAAAGAATTGTTAAAAACATCTGATAAATATGATGTACCAACTTTAAAATTTATATGTGAACATTACTTGGTACGTTCTTTTACGGTTGACAATACTGTGGAACTTGTACAGCTTGCTTTTTCGTCAAACGCAAAAGTTTTAGAAACACATTTGGCAACTTTCATTAAATTCCATGAAAAAATAATTACGAAGTCTACAGCATTTCTAAGTCTACCACCAGAAGATTCAAATAAGATCATGGAACTGATTAAGAAAAGTAAAATACTCGAAGTCGAAACTTGTGATACTGTTCAGTGATACTATCATCTATGCCTTAAAAAATTTGCATTGGCTGTTTACTACAATTCATATAATATTATAGTTTTAATTATAAATTAATTAAAAGAAGAACGCGACAAAGATTTTTTTTCGTGACAAAGATTAATTTACAATGAATAAACATGTGTTTGGTTTCTTAAAAATATAGCTTTTGATTTTTATTTATGTAAGAATATATGTGCAAGTGTAAGTGTTAAGACACACTAAAAGTAATATTTTATTTGAACTTGTGTATACGAATAAGACTATTATTAAATATATTTCGTATAGGTTGCTTATAATTTTCTCGTCTACTTGTGTTGATCTAAAACGGAAGGAAATAAAAAAGTAAAAATTCCTTACAGACTTATGTCAGTTATGTTTTATAATAATCTTCATCAAAATTATATTTTATTGAGATTTTTAATCGTAGTTCTGTGGGTCATTCTGTGTACCTATCATAATGTTAGGAACTTTTGCAACTACCATTTCCGACGAGACAGCAAGCTATTTTTCATAAAGTTAAACTTGATTGTTATTTTTAATATTTGTCACCGTTATGCGTTTTCAATATTGTCATTAATTTGGATGTCAATAAAATGCAAGTAAATTGAAGTACAATTGAAATTAATAATTATACCTTGTCTTAATTTATATAGATAAACTTATATTTCGTTATTTATTTATCTTTATTTCTAGTTGAGTAACATATATTGAGCAAATTATATGACATTCAATGTAAAAAAAATACGTAATCCGATCATCAAGAAAGAAAATATTTACAAAAGTTACAAGGCTACCATTTGAGTTAAACTTGATAAATAATCAATTGATGGTTTTAAAGTGTTTAGATCGTGGTGCCCGCAGCTCGCCTGTAAGGTATTTGGAAGAAGTAAGTACACATATCTTATACATATACAAGGTGAGGAAAAAGTATGGAAACCTCTAAATTTTTCGAATACTATGCATTTTAGAAACAAATGTTTCAGACAAAAGTTATATTGTTTTAAGGGGGACATAAGTATCATTGGTTTGACCTTGCATAGTCGTTTGAAGGTTACATGAATGTAATCTTGAATTTTTAAAACAAAACCTGCATTTTTATTATATCATTTTTTTACACATGAACTTACTGCCTGAACTAACATCCTCCTTAACCCCTGAGTCTGAGAATGAGAACTTAATCAAATTTATAATAGGAACGAAATCGTCTATTTTATCAAAAAAGTTGCATTGGACTACCAACAGTAGCTACTTTATGAATGTCTCTAGTACGCATGAAGGAGAAGAAAAAGGTATAACAAGTAAATTAAAAACACATAGTGAGAGAGATACGAGCTTTTACGTAGATTTTATCATATATATCAACTGGCTCATTGTCAGTAGAACAAAGTGATTATTGCATGCTTAAAAAATTGTTAAAAACATGTGAAAAATATGATGTGCCAACTTTCAAATTAAGGTGTGAATTTAATTTGGTACGTTATATTACGATTGGAAATGACGCGTAATCTTGTACGGCCTGCGCTTTCGGTGAACGCAAACTTTTTAAAAACACGTTTGGCATTTTCTATTAAATTTCACGAAAAAGAAATTACGATTAGTGAAGTATTTCGAAATCTACCTGAAAAAGATTCACATAAGATCATGGAATTGATAAAGATCAGTAAAGTCGGTCAATACTTGTGATACCTTTTAACCACTATGACCGTTAAGAGATTTACATTTGCTAATATTTCTTTCATATAATATCACAGTCTTAATTATAAATTAATAAAATATGATAGATTTTTTTAAGTAAAGGTGTGTATTGTCTTTTCTAGAAAATATAACTTTTTATTTTTATTTATGTAAGAATACAAAGCAAATGTATGTAAGTATTAATACAAATGAAAACTTTGTAAGTTGAACGTACCTTGTAAACGAATAAAACTGTAATTAAATATATTTCATGTAGTTATAAGTTTCTTAAGTCTACTTGTTGATCTATTGTAAAATGAAAGGAAATAAAAAACCGGTCGACAACCCTTATCGGCGCGCAGTTGTAAAAAGTCGAAATAGACGCGTAAACAACTTCTATATACTGTGCGTCTATATAATGCGACTAATATTATCATATGCCTCGGTGGTCGAATTGATTGAGACTCCCGCCTAGAGAGAAGGGAGGTCCAGGTTCAAACCCTGGCTGAGGTAATATTTTTCGCAATAAATTTTCTGTATTATAAAAATGGCCAGATACGGTCAATAAAAATCACTGATAAAATAAAAAAATTAAGAATCCTTACAAACTTGTGTCACCTATGTTTATACATATGTAATGTATATTTATTTTTATCAATAACGTATCTTATTATAAATTTCCCAGTGTTCTGTAGATGAACAATATTAGATTCAATAATAGTTTGAATTTCTTTTATAAAGTTTTGCGGTTTTCATTGCTCGCTTTTATCTTATCTTGACAGAGCTAGAGCGAGAGCGAAAGAGAGAGAACGAGAGAGAGAGAGAGAATTATATAACTAAAAGGAAATAATAGTTACACAAAATATAATTAATAAGTTTCATAGCTGTGAAATATAATTAATAATAATTTTATTCATACGCACAAGTTCAAATTACATATTACTTAATACTTAGAGCATATTCTTATTATATTATAGAGTATATTACTTAACACTAGAATGCATATAAAAATTGAAAGTACAGTAGTAATAATATAAGTTATATTTGGAGAAAAGAAAAAAACAGACGTTTATTAATTAAACAAAATTATCATGTTCTATTTATATTTAAAACTGCAATATTATATCATTGACCTATCAACAGGTGGTATTATGGGTTTGGGAAAGCTGAAGGAATGACTGTTTTCATGTATTTCAATTTTCAATTTTTCAATCAATATCATTATCTTAATTAAATCTTCTTGCGATGGATTTGGAAGTTCTTCATCCATCAATTCTTTCATATGAAATTTAATAAAAGTTGCCGAATGCTTTTGTAAAGATGACGCATTAGATGATAATGCATGCTGTAGAAGTTCCACAGCATTTTCTTTCTTAAGATGATATAGCAAGTAATGTTCACACGTTATTTTTAACATGGGTACATCATATTTATCAGCTGTTGTTAACAATTCTTTAAGCATCGAATAATTTTGTTCTACTGATTGTAAACCAGTTAAAATATATAATAAAATCTGTTTGAAAGCTTTTAACTCATTTTGTTGTAACTCATCTTTCATATCTTTTACTTTTCCTTTATGTGTACGACAGACATTCTGAAAGTAACTACTACCGGTGTTCCACAACAATTTTTTTGATATAACATACTGTTCGTCTTCAACTATAAATACGATTGATTTCTCATCTTCATTCTTAAGTTCAAGAGTTGAGTCTTCAAAAGATTTCACGTCTTTAAATACCGTTTCAGAGGGTGAATTCATGTATACAGTGCTATTTATCAGATTATGAAAAACCTTAATCTTGCAGTATATTAGAGCCGTGTCTCTATTGAAATATACTCCATTCTTACAAAAGTTGTCTGTCGAGGCTTCAAGTAATAATGCTTCATTCAATATACAACCCGAGATGACATTTGAGATTTTATAACTACACACAGTAATAGCAGTAGTACATGATCCAATAAACGTTGCCTTAGTACATAAATTAAATTGTATCTTTGAATCTTGTGGTGAGCGTGAAATTTTAATAATGTATTGACCTTCTTTATCAAGTGGTGGAGATTGTAACTGAGTTATATTTCCATAAATATCTTCAAAATTTTCAATCTTCCATGTATATTCAATTGTAGTCATTTCAATTCGTGATGTAGCGTAGCTTTTGGTATATGCAGGTAAAAATAGTGAAGATACTTCTTGCGTTTCCGGATTCATCTTACTAAACGTATCGTTCATTTTCTGTGCGTCAGAAACCTGAAAATAATTAACTCGTTTATGAATGATAAAAATAATCTAAATATCCTAAAAGCCTCTGTTTTTATAGGTTAAATTTTACATGTAATAACATGTAAAATTGTATAAATAAAGCTATTTACAATCTGATTTCATCAAACGTGCATAGAGATTTTTCAGACATCTTACATTTAATATATTCTCTTTAACTAACATAATATTATGTACAAGACAATCATAAAATTGAGTTGAACGAATAGCGAAGTTTTGTAGGAGAAAACATTTTTATTAATCATAATCAATTTTATAAAACTTTTGTCAAACTTTTGCATTACATTTCAAGAATAATTAATAAATTGCTTTCTTGCCTAAGTTTGGACAATATATCATTTCCATTAAAAAAATTTAAAAAGACAAATTTATAATTTTATGCTTTTGTACTTTGATATGTATGTACAAGTTTTAAAAAATATTTCTTATGTTACATACAATTCTATTTTGAATTCTGATACAATTAAGTAAGATTTATTTGAAGATATTTTAAATTAATAACTTTCAAGTGCATTCAAATTATATACATATATTAGTAAAAAAAGAAACAGATTTTATATATGTAATGTAAATGTTTATAAATTTTTTTTATTATATAGAATGCATAGAATTATCGCTTTAAGAAATATCACGAATATATTGATTTGTTTGTACAAAATCTTACATACTTTCTATTAACACACACTCACCAAAGTTTAAGAACTCTTGAAACTCACTTGGTTCTTCTCTATTAAATGCGTTCGTCTGTCGTTGAAATATTTTGGTGGATTGATTTTTACTTTCTCCTTTATACGATATTTGAGCACTCTCTGTCCAAATAATATTATCAGATTAATGTGTATATAGATGTAGGATTTCCGAGAGGATTTATTTGATTCCTTATCAAGTTTCTAAACTATTACGAATATTATGAATATTTAAGATGTGGAGAGATAGTGAACGTACCAATTAATTTCTTCTTAGTAGCGAAAATGGCAGTAATAGCAACGAGCAATTACGCCGTTTACGATTCGACCAAGACGTACGCTGACAAAAGAATAATCACGTACTTGGTCACGTGGCTCTTTCTCAGGATATATGCGTGTGCGGTGTGTGCTGCTTCAGATTATCATGCAGACTAAGGAAGAGCCACGTATGTATTCGTACATACATACATATGATACACGTGGTCATTTCTTTGTTTATGTCTGTCCCTTCCATTTACATACCTGACGAATAAGATCCATTAGTCTCCGTAACTCGAACGTGACATCTCTCCGCATTGACTACGTTTATTCGTTGGTTGACGGTAGCTTGGCTGTATTGAATCGCACTGTCCGCATTGGGAATTGATTGCCATTTCCATTGGTAAGTAAAAGTTAACTGGTATGTGCATGCATTATTTCTTATATCTTGGCGTTATGTTTATAGTAGTTTAGTAAATTTATTTAATAAAAGGAAATGAAATCCCACATATGTATGCGCACACATTAATTTAATATCACTTGGACAGTGCTTGAAGCAATATCATAAAACAATTGAAAATCTCAAGATCAATCCAAAATATTTGAGCGATAGACGAACGCGTATATGATGGAGATGAACCAAGTAAGTTTCAATAGCAGGTCTTTTCTCAACTTCGTCGAATGCTTACTATTAGAAAGGTCAATTCTGTATCTTACACTACAGTAAAAATGCTAAAAGTGAGTAGCCTGTCTCTTTCTAATTGTTCTCTTAAAAAGCGACAAAGCCGCTCATTTTTAACATTTTCAGTATGTTGCAAGATACAGAAGTGAACCCACGAAGACGTTCGGTTTGCTTTTATCTATGATATACCGCCTCAAGAGGATATCGAGTCAAACGTGAATCGAACGTCCTATTCGCATTTGTTTCGGCGTATACACCTGCCAAATGATTACAACATTCGCATTCGCTGTTTGTTTCGTAGATGTATATCCAGCTTAAAGTTTTGTAGAAACGAATCGATACATTTGTCATATTTCCTGAAACGACAATTCCATGCATTGTACATAACGAGAAAATTTATTATTAAAACATTCATGTGTACGTATAAAATTTGTTTTTTACTACATGTGTATTGTATAATATTTTGAATGCAGTTGCATAAAAATTGTTAACGCAGAAAGTCTATTCCGGACAAATGTGTTATTTGTATCTAAATTCAAACTAGAAATATGCTTATATATAATACGAAAAATGAAAGACAACGTAGTTTGAATATACATGTACAACACCGAAGTACATGGGAGGTATAAAGTTATAAATACATGTAAGTCTCCTTAAATTAAAAAAATGAGAATTATAGATTATCTGAGACTGAGAAAAAATAGTTTATTAATTATTCTTGGAATGTAATGCAAAATTTTTACAAACTTCAAGTAATTATAAAATAGATCATGATTAATAAAAATTGCCATGTGTTTCAAGGCTTCTCATAGGATTTGGCTAGTCATTCAACTCTATTTTGTGATTTTCTTAGATGCTAAAATATTACAATAGTTAAAAAAGACATGATAAAATCAACTTTTATACATATAAACATGTTATTACTTATTACATGTTAAGATGTTTGATTCAACAAATCTTATTCAGAGGCATAGAGACTTTTAGGACATTTTGATGTTATTTTCATCATTCATAAATATGTTAATTATTTCTAGATTTCTGACCAAGAAAAAGTTGAAAGTATCTCTACTGAGAAAATCTCATTTTTACAAGGTTTACCTTCGTAAACCAAAAGCTGTGTTCAGTCACAATTTCAATTGGTTACGTTTGAATATACAAGGACAATTGAAGAGCTTGGACGTTTTTACAGATACACTATGTGGAACAAAGGTAGCTATACATTACAATCTCCCTCATTTGCTGAAAAAGGTGAATACAGGATTGAAATAAATATGTCACCAGATAAATTAAAATTTTATATACGTACTGATACAGAATTTACCGGCTTGTGTAATATTACTGTAAGTCCGACTCAAACAATTTCAGCAAAATCTGTTTCGGGTATTATACGTGGTAAGACGTTGGTAAATGAAGTCTGGAAATCAGATTTCCGATTTTATTATAATAAATATACGGTTACAGTACATGGCAAGATTGAAAATTTTGATAAATCAGAATAGAAAACTCAGAAGTTACTTTCAACATTTGAAGATTATATTTGCAGAAAATCTTAATTTTAAATTAAATGTATTTGAAACAATGAATCGACATGCAACATCGGCGTACAACTTAATTGTATTTCTTTTAAGTTTTCTTCTACCTTCGTACAAGATGGCAAATGTGTTATGAAAATAAGAAGTCTCGTTAGAGAGGCGGCTGAGGTCGCGCACTTTCCGCCCCGGTGGCGACTAATTAAGCACGCCTTGATGTATCTAATAACAACTAGGAGCTTCGAGTCACCCATGTCGTGGAAAATGAAGCGCTCGATCATGAGAATCTCTAATATAGCGCACTTATTTACAAAATTTTCGATCGCAACTTGTTTCGCCTCTAACGACACATAGGAGCGCAAATTTCGCGAGAGAATAGGATATATTGTAAATTTTATGAGATCTCTCGCCCTATCGTGAAACTAGATTATAATTTACAAATTATTTCTGCATACAAGAAATCTCGCATTATTAAGGAATTGTTTTATCACGATTTTTCTCGATTTTGCTGACGTGAAGTAGAACTTAGGAATTAAGCCAGCGTAAAAAATCTGTTTAAACAAAATCCATTTCATACCAATTTGGAAATAAAGTATCGGTAGTTACAATGAATAAGTTTAGTCGACCTTAATTGGCACGTGTTCAATAAAATAAAATAAAAAGATATACACTGCGACGTTTCGACCAAGGGTTTAGGTCCTTCTCAAGCACATTCTTGAAATTAATCAGGCCAATGTAATATGCAGTTAAACGATAAAGATCCAACGGAGTTGAGTCGTTGTTATAAAATTAACAGGCACAAAGATAAAATATGTACGCTGTCTACAAAGGCCGGAGAATGACTGTCAGTAGTTACATTTCTACAGTTTAATTCATAAAGAAATCTTGTCATTTGTCTTAATTTAAAAAAAAAATTTCGTGTCAAGCGTCAATAATAAATTATTCCGGTATTCAAGCGCATTAGTGGCGTGACATGCGACACAATCCAGCAATACGTCCATCTCGGAAAGGAAGCATCGTTCTTCGGTGTAAACCTTCGTGGAGACCTTCCGGTGAGTTGGGACCGGGAAGGGATCGGCGCGTGATAAGACCTTTCCAAAATATTATCAACCACCATGCAGCAACGCCGCTGCTGCTTTAACGCTCCGGCGGCGACGATCTTAATTATCGCGTGGCACCCCGAGTAACGAGGGTTGGCACGTGGTGACGTAATGTACGAGAAGGGCCTAAATAGCCGAGACTATTGTTGTATGTACAACGCGTACGTCGGATCTGTTGAGGCATTAATAGTCCCGCGTGACGTAATTAACTCGCGGCCGACGAATTTCCGGCATTACGGGGGGTGAACGGTACGTTCAGAAGGGTGTCCTCGGGCTCACGCTTGATACCGGAAGTGGGTCGCGGCGGCACCCGCCTTAAGCCCGAGGGCGCAACCCTCTCTCGCGAAAGTTCGACCTGAGAACCGCCGTTTGTTTACGCACAATGTGCGTTTAACGCGCGTGTCGGTGACGCGCGATAAGGATGTATAATGTACGGCGTATCCTCGATGCACCTTGCTCGGATATCTCCTCCGCTCGTGAAAGGAAATCTCTTATTTAGGTATTACAAGGAAATCTCTTATTTAGGTATTACGTCCCAGACAGCACACGATATCCTATGGATGTCCTGGGAACATTCTTAGGACATAAGGACGTCCAGAGGATGTCTTTAAAACGTCTTCAGGAGATCTGTGCTGTCTGGGACAAATGTCAGTTATATTTTTGAACGAGACAATATGCCCAGATAGCACACATAGGCCGGTATTCATAGTCGATTCTTATTTCAAAATCATCTTAAGTGTTGTCTTAAGACGCTAATACGGCTCTGCGATTGGTTGAAAACACATTAAGAGTATACTTAAGACGATCTTAAATATAAGAACGGACTATGAATACCGGCCATAGTTCTATGAATATGCTTCTGGAGTGCAAATATTCTTAATTTCAGAATATTCCAATCGAATACTCTATAAATATATGTATACAGATTATTACAATTAGAAATCGTATTTTCATAACAAAGAAGAACGTTTTTAGACTATTAGTCGAGAATGTCTTTGGTATATTCGTTCAGAGTAATTTTTTAATGTTCATCGAGTTTATGTACTGCACATTGTTTATTGTGTAATATATTTATCTTATGCAAAAGGCAGCGAAACCTGTGATCATACCGTATATAACCGACACGCTATATTCGATAGATTATTCTATTCACATTCGAAAAAGATTTATAGTAGCGCCAGTCGAATGTTCCACGAACATAAGATAAATATGTAAGAATGACCTACGGAATATTCCAAATATTCTTGAAGAATATTCTTAAAATGTCCACAGGAGTGTCTTGTGCTATCTGAGTGTAATCTTCTTGCTGTTATACAATATTAAACGGTTCTATTAAACTTTTAACAATGAAAATATCGTGGATGTAATAAGAAAGAATTAAATATGACAAAAATCATAGTTCTGTTTAAAGCCCACTTTACACGATCTATAATTCGCAACAGATTTCGAGACAGAATTTCATTTTTAAATTTTTATGTATCGTGTAATACAGAAAACATTTGAACAATCAGAATTATAATTATAATGCTCCAATTTTGTAAATAGAAAAGATGCGTCAAATATGTGTAATGCATGAAAATGCGTGATTGATTAATTGTATCTGGTCTAATGAAAAACCTTAAGCATTGATTGCTGTGAGTATTTGTGTCCAATCGGCAGGGAAAACGGACCTAATCCATATGTAAATGTTATAACCTACACTAACCTAATCTACAAACATATGTCAATTTAATATATGAAACTATAAAATAGAATTCTATCTTGAATTCTGTCGCGAATTATAGATCGTGTAAAGTGGGCTTAAATTGACAAAAACCTAACAGTAAATTCAATTTATACCTTCAGATTTATTAATTTTACATTATATAGAAATGGATTAATTTTTATTATCCTAAACAAAGAAATATAATCTCCCAAACGCACCCTATGTATTATATAGTTAATCAATTATTGTATTTCTTTGTGAATTTTCGAATATTTCTTGGTTTTTAAAGGGAAATCGTCTTCAAAAGTCATTAATTATGCGGCTGTGAATTGCACAAAATAAAAGTGCATAAAAATATAAAAGCGTCAGATAAGCATGCACCATAAATCTAGATAAGAAAGGATAGTTTAATCAGTTGTGGCGTTAAACGCGACTGGAATAGCGCAAGTTGCACTTAAGCAGGCGTAAACAGTTAGCAAATGAGAATTTCGCGCAGATGCGATCAGCACCGCCGCGGAAAACATTAATCTCCCGGCTTGCGAGGCGTGTTTTCTCCACGGAGCCGTTACAAAAAGTCAGTCAAGTCAAGAGACAAAAGTAGGTTTCATTTTCGCCGTGTTTTTCCGCCCCGTTAATGTTACCGCGTGCGACGTGGGCGAGCACATCTAATGGCTTCTCAAAGATTCACGACCGCGCAAAAAGCTGCGAAAAGGAACTGAGGGGTGGAAAAAAACGAAATGAAACGGCTCCGAGCAACGCGTTCGGTTGCAAAAATGCGCGCCTGAGTTTTCTTATTGACTAAGTACGTTTTGAATACTGAGACCCTCGGATATTCTTCCTTTCATTCTCATCGACTTCAGTTCTTGCCTAATAAAATTTTCATTGTAAGTACACGTGGCTCGTTAATAAGTAGATTCATTTACTGTGTTTCTTTTTTTTTATTTCTTTATTCGTACATAATAAAATATGCAATTAAATTAAACAGCAAGTCTGTTCTTCTTTAATTGTGCAACGCATGCATGCACATAGAAAAATATAAAATGCTTTAAAAATTTAGAGATTGCGATAAACCAATCGCGGGATTTAAGGCAACGACGTGCTAAGCATTATGTGAAAATATGATGTGAGATTCTGTATTTTTCTTATTCTAACAGATATTCATTAAGCACAGTTGGAAATTGCAACATTTCCATCTCAATCGAAATTATATAGATTCTTCGAGGTGTGATTTATTTCAGAGTTGGTTTTTTTGCAAAACTAATGCATGTTGTAAAATACATGTAACATCGTTGCTCTAAATCCAATATTTTATATAATTGTTTCGCTATTCTAAATAGATTATCAAAAGCGATTGAACACTGTCTTCGTGTATAAAAAGGCGCGGTAAATAAAATTTATTTTAATAAAATTTATATAATTGGTACGCTATTCTAAATAGATTATCAAAAGCGATTGAATACTGTCTTTGTATATAAAAAGGCACTGTAAATAAAATTTATTTTAATAAAATTCATTTTAATATAATAATATTTAAAAGACTTTTAAATTTCTCGGGAATAAATATATGTTATCTCGAATATTGCTATCGAATACTCAAGACAGATACATAAAGCAACAGGTTTGTGTCTCACTATTGTTCTGAACACTTTAAACTTACTCCACACTTATCTCGCAGTGTAATAAACAGATTTTATCTTAAAATTTAATTAGCTCCCAGTTAGTCTGCTTGAAAATTGAATTTAATTAATTATAGTCGTTTCACACCCCAATTGGAGTTTCACTGCATAAACTTCTTAACGTTTCTTACAATTAGCAAAATGGACGGATAGATATAGAGGTATGTATCTTAAACTATTTACATAAAAGGGAAATCCGGCCGCTTTTCAGATTAGCGTACGGCATATGGATGGATATATAATTTAACGTATTTACAAGCTGACTTGTTAAAGTGGAACGAAAGTATATTCTTTGGCAACTTTGGAGTTGATTTTTTTCTAACGATCACTTATGGAAAAATTGCATGTTACTAAAAATTTCAAAATACAAAGTTGAAATTCCTCGTTTTTTAATTATTTTAATGTACTTTGAATACAAACTGGACGTAGACATGTGAAAAGTATTCGTGGCTTCCCGAAAAGGGCTAAGCTCGTCTCACAAATCGCACAAAAATTAGACGAGACACGGACCTGAAAATAATTGCGCAGGATATTCAAGCACGATTGCAGTACTGCCAAATGTCTTGGCATTCTAACTTGAGTGTCTAATATAATTTATTTAGATGGTCCGACACATAATTATTTTCAGATCTGTGTGTAACTTTTAAATGCCCCAATAAAACTGTTCTTCCCGTGTTTTAATCAAAATTTCCCTGAGAGAGAAATCAACTCCGAAATTCCTCAAAGAAACGTCCGTGTCATTCTTTACGCGCTCACGTTAGCTACAATCTAAACTTCCCTACAACGAAAGCTCCAACATCGATGCTTTCTGGTCGCCATTGTTTATCTCACCGTTTTCGTCTCACGAAAACTTGAGAACTCTGAAAATCTCTTTTCACTTGAAACAAGATTGCGTAACGATGGCGCCGCACACCGAGAGGAGCAGCGTGGTGAGTGATATCGCGATGCCGGATGCTGCGTTGCAGCCGTCCTCGGAGCAGTAGCATTCCTGCCAGTAAACGCCGTTCTCGTGAACGCCCCAGTTGCAGACCCCCGTAACTCCGGTACTGGCGACCGAAGCGCATCGTCGGATCACCTGTCGCCACCTGCCGTCCCCTTGAACATCGCCGATTAATTAAATTAATTGCGCACTCCGTGTGCAATACGCGCGACTCGGAATTCGATGCAGAAATCCGCATACGGCGGGTATCAGCTAGTGCGTCCGAGTTTCATACTTTCAGGCTCAGTTCCACAATGGCTAGTTAATTTAGATTTTGACAAGTTGCATTTTCGCAAACTACATAAGTAAAATATTGAAAATATATAAAGTTTGTAAATGAATTTGTGTATGTATATTTTTAAGCTTATTTGCGAAAATGCAACCTGTCAAAGTCTAACCTTGTAAGTAGCTTACCAAATTTTGTTTCAGTGGTTGACATCACTACTTAACACCTAGTTAAGCTAACTAGCCACTGTGAAACTGGGCCTTATTGTGAAGAATTAAATTAAAAGCTGTACATTTCTGACGCGAGAGGTTTTAATCTATTATTCGGGATAAAATCATCGTGTCGCGCGTCTTTGTATATGTACATACATTTATTGTGTTTTGTGCAAATATGACACACGTAAATTTTAATAGAAAAGAATATCTCTCCATATATTGCAATTTATGCATAAATTATATTTATGAAGAAATATTTTTATAACTCGTTAGTATTCTCAATTTTTCATAGTTCTGTAAGCTTCTTTAATTGGTACAAACTGTACGGAACTTGATTTATTTATTTATTAAACAATAAAATTCATGAGGCTCTGACGTGCAATCACAATTCCAAGGAATAAAGGATATATTATTTCCTTTACTTCGAGGTTTCCTTTTCTTAAAAACAGAATGCCATCTATTCTCTTGACGTGATTGAGTTATGCATTTAAAAATTCATCTATTAATTTGAAGGAACAAGGTATATAAGAGCCAAGACAGGATGTTAGTGTTAAAATAATTAAAATTTTGTAATTTGTCGCGAAAAATTGAAATCATTTAGACACTAACATCCTGTCTTGGCTCTTATGTCCTTCATTCCTTCAAATTGATAAGTAAAATTGTTTAACGCATAACTTAATCACGTCGAGAGAATAGCTCGCATCCTTTCCTCAAGTAAAGGAAACCTCTAAGTAAGGTAATTAATTAAAAATCAAAATGTTTTGCGCGCAAATACGCCGACAATAATAAATACAACTAACCGAGGAAAGTAATTCCAATAATATTCCTTTTTTTTGTTATGAAAAATAACAATTCAAAGTGCAATAGAATATTTCTCTACCTTTTACTACGAAACACCCGGTATTCTTTTAATAGATATACTTACAGATGAAACCACGCGGGCTTTGCTCAGTGTATTTCACACAAAACGTGCCAGGCATGTGCGACTCCTCGCTGTTGCACTCGATAGGCACATTTCTCTCTTTGTCAAATTTCGTGTAGGCCCCGCAAAGGTCTTCCTTGGTCGACTCAGTGTCTTCCTTGACCGGATCAGTGTCGCTGCTGCACTGGTAACAGCGTATTGCTTTGGTACCTGCGCATGCCAGAACAACGCAACAGCATTAACCGAATGTTCTAGTCAAAGTATCCAATTAGAACAATTAAGTGGAACCCTATGACAATTAAGTGGAATTAATTTACTAAATTAAGTAGTCCGCGGTCAATTAATCGCATCTGGAGTATTATGATTGGAGTAATTGATGAGAACCTCATCATTTCCTAACCTAAAAATTATGAATACAGAGAAAACGCCTCTATATCACGTTTCTTAATCTCTTTTCTATAGTTTTGCTGACGAACGCTCGATTTTCTTCATTTGTTATTCCGTTTCTACTTTTAACCATAATCGTGACAAAATACAACCGTCGGGAAATATAAAAATATTTTTATTTTTCACATCCCGTATTATTTATTCGCATCATTGTGTTCTCTAAAAAATATCCGAATTTTATTCGGACATCCTCGGATAAGTTTATAGACGATTGAAATGATTCTAGAGCCGTATCAATCGTCGAAAAATTTTCACGCCCATCGGTAAACAACCGAGTCATGTCACAGGCGCGTTTCCAAAATGGCGACGGCAGGTGTCGAGGTATTTTAGACGCGCTTTTCCTTCCGTTTCGTTATCAGGATCTTCGCACGGGGAGTCTCTCACCTGTCGTGGCGAACGCCAAGAACACGCACAACACAATCGTGATATCGCTGCGCCTCATTGTTACGTCGCTCTCTCGGATTTTCTTTTCGGAGCAACGAGTGACGCGCGTGCTCCACCGCACTGCACGTACGCACCTGACGTCATTCATTGGGCGTAACTGCTATGAAATGAGCCGACGATCCCCCTCTCTTGACCCACGATTCCCCCACCCCTCAGGTCTTCCGCCAACGGCGGATCGTGCCGCGCGGAGGCCCCGGGCACGACGCGATTCGCCGTGCCCTTTCGCGGTAATCTCCAAAGTTTCGAGCAGCTTTTAACGGGAGAAGTTTAATTCCGATTAATACGCGATTTACAACTTGCAGCCGTTCCCGATCTTGCATAAATTCTAATTTAGTCTCTGAATTGAATCGACACGAAGAAGATACGCCTATAATCTGTTGAAGCGGCGGAAAGAATCGTTTTTTTGGCTCGTAAGAAAAAAAGGAGATGCGGTAAAAGAGAGGCATATTTTATGAAAGATCGCAACTAACGAAGCTCGTTAAGCAGTGAGCCAGCAATGTCGCCGTTCGCTAGGCCAAAGTTTTCGAATTAAGATAAGAGCGCGGCGAGCTCGCGGCTTCTTCAGATAGAGGCCGGGGAACCGTCGCTCGTATACTCTCCCCGATCCTATCCTCTCCGACAAGAACACAGATGAAACGACAATAAGAGCGGACAAAAGGTGCACGATATCATTGCGGATCGCTGCAAAATCGTGAACAAGAGTCTCCAGGGAGTGCGCTGGAGCGTGTCTTATCTGCCTCGCAACGATCTCAGGACGTTTCAATTTGTTCGCGTTTAACTCGCGAGGTGTCACGCTAATAATGGCAACGGCGCAGATAAATGCGAAAGTAATATCTAATAAAAGAGACTAAAGGATACATAGGAGAACAGGGGGACGACACAAAGGATGTAGGCAAAGAGATCATACATTTTGTAAGCCCTTCTGAGAGAATTTTGAATAAAAATGTAATTTTATAAAAGAACGTTGCGCTACGCAAAAAGCATATTTTTCAGTATAAAATAATATATTCTGAATTCTGGAACAGCATATTTTCTTTTTACGTAAAATTACCCCGAAAGGACGAAGTATGTAGATAATTTTTTTTTCACTACGAATGTGAAATCTGTACAGTTATTTTTATGTTATTTTTTACGCGTGACGTTGAATTTTTAAAAGTAGATACATACAGAATTAAAAGAGAGTGAATATATGTGTCTGTGATAAATTGCAACATATTCTTGGTCACAAAAATTTCAATATTTATAATAAATAATATAGAGATGCACATATTCATATTTTTACAACATTAAATTTTAATAAGTGGAAATTTAAATTAATTTAAATAAGAGTAAATTTTAATTACCATTTGGACGTTGGGAAAAATTATCAATCAAATGTAGGAAGTATCAAAAGTTCACACACACACACACACACACACACACACATTTCAAAGACTTTATTTCTCCGTTACACTCTTCCTCTCTACATTTGCGAAAACTTAAGCAACAGATTACGCTTTCGATAATACTGGACTAATTCGAGGTAAATTGATTTTTCCCTTTCCAGCCATGATCGCGAACGTATTTTCTGTAGGCCCCGGTACCTTTAATCGCATAAGAAGCGTTCCGCAGATCATTTCTTCTCAATCTCGCTGGCAATCTGCACCACCCCCTATTGCGAGAAGATGCGTTCCGAGCCATTGATCGGAATTCTCCCCTGATTGGAAGTAAACTCGATCTCATCGCAACCTTGACACCTTCTTCCTCGCCTCCCCACCTCGCCGCGCGAAACAGATAGCCTCGGTAAATTATTCAAAACGTACCCTCTATGATCTATGGAGGCGCCCCTAAGCCTGGCACTGGCAATCTATCCTCCCCGTACCCCTCTTTCTTCTCCCACTCATCCCACCGACTGGCCTGTCCGCTCGTACCGCAAAACTCACCTCTTCTCTCTCTCATCTCTTCTTCCGCCTTCTGGATCTTGCCGATTCTCCGTCCCCTCATCACCCAGTTCTCTCGGTTCCCCCTCCGTCCGTCTCCACCCTCCCCCCTCCCCGTATCGCTCGCCGCTTCTTCTCAACCGCGCACGCCATCCCCGGGGTATTCCGACTTTTCTGACAGCCGCCACCGCATTTATCCCATCCAACGTCTCCGGACGACGAGCTTACAAAGACGGTCCAGAATTCAATAAGTCCGATAACGCGCGAGTCTTTCACGAGTGTACATAACAAACCAAGCTAGCTGTTCCCGATAATCGCCGACGTATTGATTTCGCCAACGCGAACACATTTTGACATCACTCGTTGTCAGATCGCTTGGTCAATCTATAATCGCCCTGGTACCCCACCGATTTCTAACGTTCTTCAGGATGAAGAAGAGACAACTGAAGCAAGAGTTAGAAAGTCAATAAATGATATTTTAAAATTGTTGGTTATTGTAACACTAATCAATATCACTAATGTTGTTACACTACTTATTATATTTCTGTGTTAAGGGATCAATCCACTTTAACGGCCCAAAAACTATGTTTATCTTTAACAATGTTTTTCACAGTAAATGCACCATACAACGAAATAGATCTTTTTGGGATTTATTAGGGCGCTCTTAAATAACACGAATAAAAAAATGTTGTCATAATTTGAATAACTTTTTAATTAAGCGTTTTCTACACCGTTCGAATGGCGTGTCAAAAAAGATGCAAGTCCGCTGCGTTGGTGACTTTTATCACTCAGGCTTACCTGAAACAAAAATCAAAAAGATTCCTAATCTATATGAGTGTCGCTATGTCCCAAATCTCAATTAAGCATTTTTATTTAAAAATAACAAAATAGTGCCAGTTAGAAAGAAGTTTGAAAAAATACTTTTTAAAACTTTTTTCCAAACTGGCACCATTTTGTTATTTTTAAATAAAAATTCTTTATCTATATGAGTGTCGCTATGTCCCGAACCTCGATTAAGAATTTTTATTTAAAAATAACAAAATGGTGTCGGTTTGAAAAAAGTTTTAAAAAGTACACTTTCCCACCAGGCACCATTTTGTTATTTTTAAATAAAAATTCTTAATTGAGGTTCGGGACATAGCGACACTCGCATAGATTAAGAATCTTTTTGATTTTTTGTTAATGCTTAATTAAAACATTGTTTAAGGCA